>NW_009206156.1:0-3352 GCF_000690835.1 Fulmarus glacialis | reverse complement strand
AAAGCAGGGCTAATTTCCAAGTTAGTTCAGGTTGCTCAGGGCTTCCTTGTCCAGTTGAGTTTTGAGTACCTACAAGGATGGAGACTGCACAACCTCTCTGTGTCCTTGTTCCTGTGCTCAGCCCCTCATTTGAATTTTTATTTTTAGTATTTCATTATGTACCTTTGCAGTTCTGCTTCTTTAAGCAGCTTCCATAATTCTCCAACTTTGTTTCATACTCGTGGTTGTCTCCACCCTTCTACCTCTTAAAGTTGTAGCAAACATACTATTTCCATGCTTTCTGAATTTTCTGATGTATTTATATTTCTTCATAATAGAAATACACCCCTTCCTTTGATATACAAGGTTATATTTACACCTCACAAGATTCAAACTGATGCCATATGGGTAGAAGTCAGGTTGAATGACCGCAGCTTATTGCCCAAAGCCGTTCAGGTAACACGAATACTACTAGAACTGCCTTAAAAAACCCTCTTATTCTCCTTTGGTCCTGCACAGCTAACCCATCTTGCATTTGAAAATCAGACCTGTGCCTAATATGTTAGGAGCTTCAGTGGTTTCTGAAAGCGTAGTGGCTGCTAAATATAAAAAGGTGTTCGATTTGAATGCCTGACATTGCTGGAATCACCAGATTCATGTTTGGAAGTTTTTGTTTAGGATGAAAATGTGAAAAAAAAATTGAAAAAATTGGCTCAGTTGGCACTGGATTTTGAGCGGTAGTCCTATGGCACTGCCAGGAGCTACTAGAACAACACTTGCAATCTAAAGAAATGTTGTCAATTTTAAATTGCTCTAAACAGTCAATCTTTAGACAGAGGTGGACCTTCAGTGTTTACTATAGAAGAGCCGGTGTTCCATTCTAATGGAGAATACAGGGAAAGTTAAGCAGACTAAAATGAGACTTAAGAAAAGTAATCTTATTGTTTTTAAAATATTCACATTTTGAAGTAAACATTGCCTTTTCTAAAATATTTGAAATACGTACATAAATGCATACGTAAATTGTTAAAAAATTGAGTCATCTGCTTATATTTGCTTTGAAGTGAGCTACAATGAAGCTTTGTGCTTGAAGTGAGAACATTGAACTTTGACTTCCCTGATGCTTAATGCTTCTGTTCATTTTTAGAAAAAATAATTTTGCAAATCATAAACAAATGAAACATCGCATCTTAATCAGTGGTTATTTGGTTATGCTTAATAAAATAATGCCCATTTACTTCATCACTGATAACTGTTTAAGTTGACTAAGGAAGGAGATAACTTGCTATGCTCTGACTACTATTTCAATGGAAGTGGAAATGTGGCAAATTCTCACTTCCTGGAGATGTGCAAAGGCATGTGCAACAATTGCTCCTCTGAATTTAATTTTTTCCCATTATTCACGCATTTTACAAGTCAGTAAAGTCGAAGCATTCATCCTTAAACTTTGTTCTACTACTATGTAAGCACCCCATGTGTTAGCTTTCTGCAACGGAACATCTCAGGATATGAAATAGGACTTGTATCTTCATGCTTCTGTGATGGTGAGGATGGAGCTCTCCACCCACCTCCTATTCTTTCTCACCACCCAGTGCTCAGAACTGAAGTTTTGTTTACATTTCATGATCAGTATTCTCCAGTGTAAGCAGTTTAAAAGAAATAGTTTGGAAGTCTTGCTTTGTCGTTGGATTACTTTGATATTCATGGTGTTTATATACATAGGCTTTCTGTTTGTTCTCACTTTGCAGAAGTCTTCAGATTTCAAATATTGGTTTCTTGTCATATGACAGTGCTTATCAGTGACCCACACAGGGAAAACAGTTTGATATGCATCTGAGAGCTGCCATCTTCAGATTATTCAAGAAGACAACTCGGTATTCCGACAAGACTCAATATTCTCAAGATTATGCTGGATACCAATATACTTTGGAACAATCCAGACATACCTTCTACAATCCTGGACTCTTGACAGGGGAAATCTGACTTTAGCACTGAAGGTTCTCCCAGTACTCCTCACCTTCATTCAAAGCCTGATCAGCTCATTCCTCATTTCAGGAGAAGAAAACATGTCCTCCAATTCCATTTCTACCTTACAAGATTCCTAAAAAAACAGGTGAGTCAGGCCACAAAACAGCCTTAAGACATAAACGGCACTTCAAGCTCAAAGGCCATCCTTGAAGCCATTTTGCCTTTGACAGAGTGGTCATTGACTCCTCTTGTACCCCAGTAAGAACAGAGGAAGAGGCTGGATGAGCTCAGTTCCACCTGCGCACTGACACCTCCAGCCATACAACAAGCAGGTTATCACTTCTGAAGTTGTTCACGCTACCTCACCCACCAACGTACCGATGAACAAATGCACTGAACATAGTACTTTCCGAGTAAACAGCTCTGTTTAAACCCTTTATCTGACTCTTTGCTGAAGCAGACAAGAAAAGATTGTGACAAAGCACTTAATAAAGAGAAGACAAAAGGAATCTTTGAAAACAAGTTGCATGTACGTTGCACATTTTCTGGAGAGCATTGGTGGTTGCATAGACAGATCTCACAGCCTGTATTGACTAGACCCCATCCAGCTTAGAAACCTGGCTCACCATAGGCATCTGCATTGTAGATATTTTCATTTAGATGGATGATGCTGAAAATGATTCCCCCATCTTTAACAGTGATTACTCATCAACTAAATGGGTTCTCCAACTTGGGGAATTTTTAGTTCAAGGCTAGATTCCGGCCTCCCCCCCGCCCAAAGATGTAGTTTAATCACAGATACAAGAACTAGATTTGAACAACTAAAAATTTCATTTCCCTGCAACAATTTCCAGAACTGCCTACTTTTCCCGAAAAGGAACCATTGTACTCGTACAGCGATTGCCAGAGTACGGCCTCCTAACAACCGTTTTTCAGCGAGGTTGGTAATCCACAGGCTCCATTAAGGGATGCAGGGCTCCCTGAATGCTGGTACAAGCAGTTTTATGAGGACTTTGCCCGGACAGAATAATCTAAGCAGGGGACCCGGTGCTAAAAGAAAACAAGTCCAGTCTGTCGACATCGTGGTGTCAGACTCTGCCTTGAGATCTTCTTCCTTTGAAGCTGCGTGCGGAAAGGTCTTCACCCAGGAGCCGACGTGAAGGGGGCGGTGATCGGTGGGGTGCGTGTGGGCGACACTGAACCTGAGGGGACACGCCCGAACTTCACAGCGCTGCCTTTGCCCTTCTCAGGGTGAATTCGATATTGCCAGGCTTCTCAAAAGTCCTTTTTTCTCCTTCAGTGACACGTCCCTCGGGCTCTAATGCCAGCAGCAGCAGGCGACGTGGGGAGAGGGGGTGTCAGGCGGCGGGACGCGGGTGCTGCGGGCCCGGCCCGGGTGGGCCGG
>NW_009206155.1:0-37802 GCF_000690835.1 Fulmarus glacialis | reverse complement strand
TTATATGTATAAATAAATATAAATATATATATATATGACATAGAACATGCCATGTATGTGGCATTTATCTATCTATCTGTAAAGCCAAGAACTTAGTGTAAGTATAGTGGAAATGTTAGTATTCTAATTCAAGCACCATATTAGCCTGTATCTAATGGTACAGAAAAACAAAGAATAGTGTCATCAGAATACTGATACAGAAAATGTCACAATAATAGTAATAATACTATTAAAATTGCAACATACACTTCCACCCCTTTTCCTGGGGTTATGCTTACCCTTCCCCTACTCTGTTGGGTCCAAAGGTCAATGGCTTCAGTCTAGTGTTTGATGTGTGGAGGGGTGTGTTATGGCATGTCATCAGTATCTGGAGTCCTTCACCAAGAGGAATATGATGTTCATGTTGCTGGTTTCCTCTCCCACGATCCACTTGGGATCCACCATTTATATGTTTGCTAACACTTCTATTTTGTTCATTTTCTTCATTGCTCTGCAACTCCAGGTTATATCCAGATTTAATATTGTCTTGGTTTTGGCTGGGGTGGAGTTGATTTTCTTCCTAGTAGTTGGTATAGTGCTGTGTTTTGGATTTAGGATGAGAATAATGTTGATGACACACTGATGTTTTAGTTGTTGCTAAGTAGTGTTTACGCTAGTCAAGGACTTTTCAGCTTCCCATGCTCTGCCAGGTGCACAAGAAGCTGGGAGGGAGCATAGCCAGGACAGCTAACCCAAACTGGCCAAAGGGATATTCCATACCATATGACGTCATGCTCAGTATATAAAGCTGGGTGAAGAAGAAGCAGGGGAGGATGTTCGGAGTGATGGCATTTGTCTTCCCAAGTAACCGTTATGCATGATGGAGCCCTGCTTTCCTGGAGATGGCTGAACCCCTGCCTGCCGATGGGAAGTAGTGAATGAATTCCTTGTTTTGCTTTGCTTGCGTGCACGGCTTTTGCTTTACCTATTAAACTGTCTTTATCGCAACCAAGAGTTTTCTCACTTTTACCCTTCTGATTCCCTCTCCCATCCCACCAGGGGGAAATGAGCGAGCGGCTGCGTGGTGCTTAGTTGCCGGCTAGGGTTAAACCACAACTATATATGGTACTCTTTGCATATATTAGATGCTATTTCTTTGTTCTCTTTCTTACCCCAAAGACCAGTTCTGTCCAGCTCCAGATCTTTTTTTGTTTGTTGGTTTGGTTTGGTTTGGTTTTTAACTGACAATTAGAGAGCTCTGCACAGCTGTGGGTTCTCCAGTATCAAATGCTGGACCCATCTCTTACCATCCCATCACCTCCTGTGTCCTCACTTCCCAGGCCTCTGCTCTCACACCAGGGCTGCATTTCTCTGCACTATAGCATTGTGTGAGAATCATAAATATCTCATTCTGCCAACAATAACTGCTTGTTACTGCTATGTATATAAAACTAGGGTTGTACCATACAACAAACATGAGTAAAACAGGTTAGCTGTAGACACCACGTCAGCCAGAGAGATTGCTGCCACAGCTAAACTGAGTAAAACAAAGCTACAGGCAGGTGAAGGAATGCTCAGATGTAGCAGTCCAGAGGCCTCGCAAACTCAGTGCAAGAATGTGATCTGTTCCTGGCAGTGGCAACACCCTATTAAAGGGCTACACAGTTAAAGAAGTAAAAGGTGCTTTTGAATACGTGGCCATTTCTAATATGGTGCTTATGTTTCTCAAAAATTCTCCTTGTCATCAGCCCATCTTGAATATTTGGATTAAAAAAACCCTTTGTTTTGGATGCAAAACCCTGCTTTTTCCCAAAGAAGAACTTCAATTTACAATGCATAGCAAGAACACTGCAACCCTATTTAGATGTCTTAGCTCAAGGAAAGCTGTTCTGTCTGTATTTTAACACCCTCCACTCCACACACACTCTGATAAACTTTAGTGTTTAAGACTCCCGCTGTGCCTCCAGCAGTAATTGGGGTCATTAGTCTTTGCCTCCCCAGGCTAATTACCAGCACAATCCAAATGTCATCCTCTAAACAAATTGAGCTTGAACAGGTTAAAGGCTGCAGCTACCTGCAGGTAGAAATAAAGGGGAAGAGAAAAGATAAGTCAAGACTGTTTTCTGTGTCTGTATTTTATCCTCTACCTTAAACACAAGTTGCACTTGCTTCTACAGGCACTGTTTACTTTAACAGGCTCCTAAATCTTAATTTTAAGTGAGGCAAGCACAAAAGAGATGTCTGTGTCTTGACTATGTTAATACTTAAAATGTGTGCCTCTTAAGTGTAGGTCTTAACTAGAAATCAAGCCCTTTATATTTTAATCTGAAGGGTGCACTGCATTCAAATTCTAATATCTAGTACCTTTGCTTCTGGCATGGTGGAAAACTAAGGGTCTTTTTCCAAGTTTGACCAATGTTAAAATTTTAATCACAGGCTGGAAAAGCCACAAGAATGGCTAATGCACTGTAGTATTAATTCTTCTTTTTAAAGTCAAATTTTGAAGTCAATCTATGAGGTCTTGTATGTAAAAATACAAATGAGGAAAGAGATGTAAAAAGTATCTTTCTTATACAGAAAAGATTCTATTTTGACCTTCAAGTATAACATGAACATTAAAATTTTATAGATAAATCCTTGAAGCCATATTAACATATATAAAGCATTTGTTTAAAAGCTTTGCTTTGGCAAGTATACTCTATTTGTGACCTGGGAAAAAGTGTATGCTGAAGTGCATTCCTCTCATGAATGGAGGAAAAATAAGTTTTCACCCCAGATCCAGAATTTTGCTCTCAATTTTTGGTTGTGGTTGGCATACTAGGGACTTAGTAACAGGGTAAATCAAGGGTTCTGCCAGTTTCTAAAAGCAATTCTGAGGAAGAGTTCACCGTATCACCTCATGTTTCAGATAACTTACAGTCATGCTGATAAGTCAAAATGATTCTATGAGGAAAAAACGCAAATTAGTGGGTCTCTAGGGCAGGATTACAGCTATATTTGCATTCCTTTAGTAAGGAATGAGACAGGAATGTGCACTATGCAATATGTTTTCCCTAGATAAGTGCACAGGGCTCCATTGCGTAGTTGTTACTGGGGACTGAACTTTAGGGTAAGCTTTTGGTCACTGAAGAGTGGATTTAGTGAAGCTGCTTTAGGACCGTTGGCTATTTGCTGCATTTGATCATTCAGAGCTACAGCTTTTGGAGTATGGGTAGGTTTTGTATTGCTCTGTAAGGGAAGGAACATGGAAAATGGATCCTGCTTTTATCCAGAGTATCTAAGCTTTTCTTTGTGTGCCGTGTGAGCAATAAAAAGAGTTCTGAGAATTAGCTTTAAGCCTGCTGTTTAGGCTTGCAAGTAAATGCTTTGCAAGAATGAAGTAAGTAATGAAGTAAATGAAGAAGGAGTTTTGCTCACCTAACCACTCCTCCATTTGTGCTTACAGCCCTCTTCCAAGTTTTGGATATCTTCAATTTGCACAGTTTTGAACATCCTTCAGGCTGTCTCTGGAGGAAAAGTCAAATTTTGTGAATAAAATAGTTACACAGTGTGGGAAAGAAGAAGAAGAGAAGGCTCCGGAGAGACCTTATTGCAGCCTTTCAGTACTTAAAGGGGGCTTATAAGAAAGGTGGGGACAAACTTTTTAACAGGGCCTGTTGTGACAGGACAAGGGATAATGATTTTAAACTAAAAGAGGGTAGATTTAGACTAGATATATGGAAGAAATGTTTTACAATGAGGGTGGTGAAACACTGGAACAAGTTGCCCAGAGAGGTGGTAGATGTCCCATCCCTGGCAACATTCAAGGTCAGGGTGGATGGGGCTCTGAGCAACCTGATCCAGTTGAAGATGTCCCTGCCCACGGCAGGGGGGTTGGACTAGATGACCTTTGAAGTTCCCTTCCAACCCAAACTATTCTATGATTCTATGATTCTGTGAAAATAATAGAAGATTGGCGAGGAGGATTGTAAACACACACAAGTGACTTGCAGCTGGGGTGTCGAAAAAGACATATATCATACTAATTGTTGTTTGGCCTTGTGTGTTGGACAAGTAGAACAAGTTCACATAACATAGGCCTGTGACAGACTTAGGGGCACCCTATCGAACATGCTTGAGATTCCTGTCCTCCTGTGGGAATGATTAAAGCACAGTGGTAAATTACGCCTGTGCGAATCCCTGAAATTCAGGCGAAAAGAGCAGGTTTGGTGATCCTCTAGCATAGAACGAGCCCCGCGGTGCCTGCGTTCCTGCTTGTGTGCCTCTGCCTGGGTGCTGTTTCGGGGATCCCCCAATTGGTGAGGTAATGAAAATAAATTTACTCTTTGCATTTCTTCCGTAGTTTTTTTATGGTTGTTCCTGCTTCCTGCCTGTGCCGTCTCACGCACTCCATTATATGGGAGATGTGACAAAGCCCATCTCACTGAATGCCAGAGCCAGGAATGTATGTAGATTTGCAATGATTTGTAGCTAGTGTAGCATGTTCACGACTTGACTGAGTCCTTTATTACAGATTTATGATTACAGCTGAAGCAAACTGATCTCCTTTGTGATAGAGAGAAAGTGTCATGTACAACAGAAATTATAGATTGTATGGATAGCAAAGACCTATTTAGGTCCCATCACTGCTCATGTTCTAGGTGGCTGAATGGTAAGGCTTTTTTGCTGTAAAATCTCTCTAGAAAATGGCTTCTCAATAGTGAAAAAGGTTTCATTTATGACTTGACCTGTAGTTGAAGAAGAACAAAAATATGGGCATGGAACAATCACTAAAGGGCAAGAAAGGGACGGGAGATCTGCAGGCAGAAGACGTGGAGTGAAATATATGGCTTATTGTGAACAAGGGCCTCGTGTATTCCTACTGCTGCAGATCATGGGTCTGGTGGTAAAACTTAAGGGAGCAGTTTCAGAGTCCAGGAATTCCTGAGAAACCAGGAATGTTTTGCAAAGATGAAGGTGACAGTCCATGTGCCTGTCCCTTCCATGTTGGGTGGAAAGACGGCAGCAGGTTGAGGGGACCCTATGAGCCTCCCTGCCAGTTACGGGAGGATATTTTTCCCCAGATGTGAGAAATGAAAAGTGGAACTGATTTAAACTTTTCTGCTAGAATGACATGCAGAAGTGCATATTTCCCCAAATTGAAACTTTGTTTGAAAATATTGACTTTTTTTTTCTCCTAAGAGAGTTGAAATGAAGATTTTCCAGCCTTGTAGTGCAGCTGCACTGAGGAGGAAGCAGAATACCTGACTTCGTGCCTCTTCTGTGACTTGGCTGGGGAAATAAGCAGGAAGTGTGGGAGTTACTCAAAGGCATTTGGAGCAAAAGGTTTTTCAGTCTCACTTCTCAAGAAAATAAAAATGAAATTTCAAAGATCTTTCAGTGTTAGTCAGCTAGTGAGCTTCGAGTTGTTTGTTGCTTCTGCAACACAGGTGTTTCTGAGAAATCCTGTCTGCAGGTTGCAGGTTTGATTTTTGCTGCCCTTGACTCTTTTTGAAAAAACACAGTTTCATTTTAGAACAAGCTGAGATCAAAACTTGCCATGTTGTTTCATGACAAATTATATTTTGTTAGTATTTTAATATCCAACATAATTTATTCTGTCTATTCATAGGTCAGTTCAGCTCTTTGCCTGAAAATACTGTCAGAAAACCTATTTATTTGGTATCATACTGTATATGCTTACGAGTATTTCACTTTTCTTGGTAACAAATTACAAAAGTGCATTTTGAGAGCTAGTTGAAATTGTCTGGAAATTCTTTTTCTCTGTAAAGAGTGTGGAGGTGTGTGTTTAGTTTGTTTTCTTACCCTCTTCTCTTTTATTAAGTTTAAGTTTGACATTTGTTTTTCTGGACAGATTCTTTTCCATAATTGCAAACTTGAGAAGTGCCAGCATTGATGCTGCTGTTCTACCAATTCAGATAAAGTTTCCTGTTCAGGCATCTCTTTTTATTACTGTGGACAGATTGTGCCACAAATAGTTCATTACCTAGAGAGAATTCAACAGTTTTCAACAAAACAAATAATTTTATTTACAGGCAAGCTGAGAGATTGTTCAACAGAAATAATAAAAATATTTTATCTAACTCACTTGAACAGACTGTAACTGGCTATTGGTCTGGAGTTCTGAATGAAGTTGCAAATTGAATGTAAATTATGAACATAAACACCATTATCCATTTTTCCAGTTCATCTTGTGTGGTAATTCTGCCTGTTACCCTTTCTGATTTATTACACAGCTCTGTCAAGTGGAGAAAGAAATTAGAGATCAACAAATGTATAAGGCACATGTATGTGTGTGTGCATGCATGTGAGATTAAATTCTTGTGAAATAGTGGACCATATCACTGTGTTCCTAAAAAGATATCAATGTCTAAATCCTTTGTTGCTCATGTTGCTCATCCACATGTGGCTACACACCACCAAAACAAGAGACTTTCCGAGAAGAAAGGTTTTTCTGTCACTTTTGTTTTACAGCAGATAAAAGTATGACTTTCAAGAATAAAATATTCTATTATGGCTTTGCCAGGAGAGCTACTGCTAAATCCACCTCACTGACTGCTCCAGGATTCCTCTTCAGTGGAGGATAAAAAGGTAGAAAATGCCTAAGTTGGTTTCTCTATTGCCCCTTCTAATTCACTGTAGAAAAACAGTGTGTGAGCAGTATGTTCTCAAGCTTTGGTGATCCTTGCTTAACATAAAGCATCTTTGAGGTTACTTTTAACTTAAGCTGGGGCCTGGCTGCAGTTTTGATGGTAGCATAAAGCCACTGTTTTACCTCTCTTCCTCTGTGCTGGATATTCAGGACTTGTTCAAAGTACTGTATGTATTATCTTACCACAGTCTGTGTATGTGGACTTTAATGAGTAATACCCTTATTACTGAAGACTGAAAGGACCAAATCTTAACTTAGTGAATGGTGATGGTCAAAATTTGATTAATGGATTATGTTGTGCCAACTCCTGCAATACAGAAATGTGGTGGGTTAGCCTTGGCTAGCAGCCAAGCACCCACCCAGCTGCTCTCTCACTTTCCTTCCTCAGCAGGGCAAGGGGAGAAAATAGGAAGAACAGGAACAAGAAAGCTTCTGGGTTCAGGTAAAGACAGGGAAATTGCTTACCAATTACTGTCACAGGCAAAATGGATTCAACATAGGGAAAATTAACTTAATTTATTGTCAATTAAAATGAAAATATACTTACTAATTCGGGTAGTGGTAAATAAAAAGACAAACATTAAAACAAGACCTGTCCTCTCCCCTATCACAGGGTCAACTTCACTCCTTCACTCCAGACTCCTCTAGCCCCTCCACACCTCCAGTGGCGCAGCAGGGTGTACAGAATGGGGGTTTGGGTTCAGGTCACAACAGCTCCTCTCTGCCGCTCCTTCCTCCCCACACTTTTCCCCTGCTCCAGTGTGGGCTCTCCAAAGGCCGCAGTCCTTCAGGAATATCCATCGGCTCCAGTGTGGGTCCTCCAGGGGCTGCAGGCGAATCCTTGCTCCGGCACCTGGAGCACCTCCTCCTCTCTTTCTCTGGCCTTGGTGTCTGCAGGACTGTTTCTTTCACATTTTTCTCACTCCTCTCTCACAGATGCTGTGCAGCATTTTTTACCCAGTCTTAAATATGTTACCACAAAAGAGCCACCAGCATTGCTGATGGGCTCAGCTGTGCCCTGCAGTAGGTCCACTGGAGCCGGCTGTGCCTGGCACAGGACAGCCCCGGCATATCCTCACAGAGGCCACCCCTGCAGCCCCTGCTGCCAGCACCTGGGCACCTGCACCCAGTGCAAGAAGCAGCACAGAGCACATCTGGGATGCATTGGAAATGATATCCAGATGCTCGATGGCTCCTCTGCCCGGGGTGTCAGGAACATGTCAGGCCCTCCCCTACTGATGCAGCCTGGGCTTCTCCTTGAGATAACATTCAGCTGTTTTCATCCGGCTTTTAAAAGAAAGTGATAATGGCCTTTTTAATGCAGCTCATACCTTGAGGAGGCTGCATTGCTTTTTCTTGGAAGCTCACAAGTTCTTAAGATCTCTTGGACGTATGAAGAGGCTTGTCAATAAAAGGAGAAGAAGTTGGACATTTAGCAAGGATAAAAAAAAATCAGATCCATTCCCTCTATTTGTTCTATTCTAAAATGGATTAAAAACTTTTAGATTAAATCACTTTTTTTTCATCCTTTAAAAGACCATAAAAACAACAAGCAGATCTGTACTACTGCTCTGTAACTAAAATTCTGTTTCCTTTCTTCCATTAGTGCTATGTGAAAAAGACAGAAAAACATACGATATCTTTCCTTTTCAGTTCATTTTAAGGTCCTCTTTGGTGTATTAATTGCAACGGTTTATATGTAATTTTACTCATGTCTTTCATTTCAGAAGTAATTTTTTATAAAGTAACCATAATAAGAGGGTATTTCTGGTGAATGTGATTACTCATTAAGTAGGTCTTCCCAAGATGCCTCTACTGAAAACATGTTATTGATCACTGAAGTTAAATTAGGAAAGTTCATCACGACTTCTGGAAGCTGTTCTATGTTTAAGGCACAAATGCTTTCTTAAATTCCAGTGTTCATGGGCAAAATATGTGTTGGGTTTTTTAAAGCTATCAACATGTAACCTACTCTTAATTATTATTGACACAGCTTTATTCTTGTGTAAGATATCTTCTTGTTGCTGAGCAAGTCTTTGAATCCTCAGTGTTGTGCTTGTGGGCAAGCTGTGCTTTTAATCTTTTCCTTGCCAACGAGTGGAGAAGCCTTCTCATTGCACAGCAATGTGTGTACAGGTGTAAGCCTGTGAAGAGAAGTTGTAGACTTTTTTTTTAAGTAACTTAGAAAAAAAAATGTTTATCAGAAAGAAAGTAATTTTGGGATGCCAGGTACTCTTTTCTTCTACCATGGGTTGTATAGCCTGGCTTCAGGAAACACCACATTTTTGTAGAAACAGGAACACTACTACTTCAGAAGGAAGTAAAAGACCAGCATGGCATTTAAACTTTCCCTATTCTTTACCTAGTTATGTATGACAAATTCAAGCTCTAGAAAATTTTAGTACAATTAATTTGCATGACAAACATTCATCTCATAGGAGGGAAAAGGTGTAATCTGCATTTAATATTCTTTCTAAACATGTTACATTTTGGGAAACTCTTATTTTAGACTATGCTAAATGACTTTCTAAACACGCACAAGAGAAATGAGATAAAGATGGCCTACACAAGACAATGAGACAAAATTGATACATGGTGGGACACTGTATAGACTTTTTTAGGTAAGCTTCTCATGCTAGCCTCCTGCTAGCTGACAGAGGTAAAAATCTTCCTAGTCTGCAGTTCTGACTTATTTTTAGTTGTCTGCTTTAGGACGAGATGAATTGCGTGCTGGAAGGAATGTATTCACAACGTGGACTTGAAAGGAAGCCTTGGGTGACTAGCTTAGATTTAAATGTCTGTGCTATAGGACTAGGGAAGAGAAATCCCGTCCTCTTACCTTATTTCATCTTGGTGCACGATGGGAAAATTTGACAGAGAGGTGATTCTGTGGGCGGCTGTTGAAAATACCACATTTTGAGGCATAAACACCTTGATTCTATTATCAGTAATATTTAACAAACTGCAAATAGAGATCGGTCGCTTACAGAGAATGTATATGTTCCTGACAAGTCATCTTCAGGGGAATGGTCTTACTTACAACCTTGGAAAGAAGAATAATTTAATGATATACTTCTGCTTGACTGATTTAATATCCTTGCTTTAGAAGAATAAGTATCATGCTCATTTTCTTGAGGTTATTGTTCGGACTCGATTTTACATTCTTACACTTGTAAGTACCACATATTTATCTGCATAAAATCCCTGGAAGAAATGAAAAAGCCACTTTTCCACTTTCTAGAAATGGGAATCTTAAGCACAGACAGACTTTGCCATTGGCCAAGTCCCACAGCAAATCTGTCCCAGATGAGGAGACTTGAATGGGTCTCTCCCAGGACCTCGGCTTTAATTAAATCAATCCTTTTTCTCTACAGCAGACGTTGATAGGAAAACTCATCTGTATCAAGTAGAAGTATGTGATGGTCATAAAAAAAGACCTGTTCCTCCTGTCAGGAGTTTGATTGTACTTACCATTGATCCAAGCCCTTGCTGACGAAGTTGTGTTTCTTCTTGAATGGGACTCAGTTTATCACTGTGTAACACTGTGTTATGCCTATAGAAACATACTTTGCTTCAGAAGTAGCTCACGTATCCCTAACATAGCATTGAACTGTGAAGTGTGTCCTAAAAGTAGCAGTAGGGTAATCCTTAATATTTGCCTTCTCAAAGAATCTGTGTTTATAGAAGAACTTGGTTTCCTCTGGTTGTGAAGAGACCTTTCAACTTTAATAAGTTAAACCATAAAAAATATTCAAAGATGAGTATAACTACTCCAAAAAACAAAAAATATTCAAAGATGAGTATAACTACTAAAAAAAAACAACTGTACTAAATGGTAGATTCCTGCATGTGTGGGTAACTCAAGAAAAAAACCAAAGCTATGTTACTAGTCTGTATGTGTATATAGACGTATATATGCACACATGTAGGACTTAGGACAATATTGGAGCTTTCCTGTTTTTAATTTAGCTGGCTTGGGCACTGGTATTATGCTAGCTGAGAGACCTGGATCAGCGCAGGCTGCAGGGCTTGCTGGAGTGGCAGGGAAAGCTTGTGGATTTCTGATTTGCTCTCAGTTCTGTGGCTGGACCTGCAAAGTTGTTTGAATAAATTAGGTTACATCTGGCTTGTCAATGCTGTGCTACATCTCAGACTAAACATGCTTTGGACTGGTGCATGATAAAGGCAGATAAAGTTGTCTGACAGCACATGGTAATACATTATCAAGTGGAATATTTCTCTGATTCACAATTACAGTTGCACTCTTACAGCATCTCTCTGTATTGGTTATGCATGAAGCTGTTTTTGCAGGCAAATGGGAGGTTAAATCCCAAGCAGTTTAGTGGCAAACAGTAAAGACAAAGGTCTATTTATGTGATTACAGTCGAATACTAAATATCACCATCCTTCCAAGCAAGGAGTGAGAACTTGTAAGCAGGAGACAAAGAAATGCACAGAATTGGGCTTGCCAATGAAAAGGTATCTCAGACATTATGAAGAACCTGCTGCTGAAGGGTGGTGATCTGGCATTAGGTGCCTGCCACAAAGGCATGGAAAAGCATATTGCTAGTGCTGATTTAACAGAACGACCAGAGCTGGAATGGGTTAACATGGAGGAAGTGGGGTATTTTACTCTTCACCATAACTTTGAAATTTTTTTCTGGAGCAAGCAGAAATTCTTGTAATGACAAATGTGAATGTCCTAATCTTGCCCCTACTGAAATGGCACATAATTGTAGTTTTCCCAGGGCAGCAGTGTTCGCCCCAGGACTAGACCTTTGCTGGACTGTGCGCTGTGTGAGTGCAAGACAAAAGCTGTCCTTTGAGCCCAAGCCTCTGTATGCAAAGCTGTGTGGAAAAATCCCTTTCCAAATCTGTGAAAGAAGCAGATACCAGCCAAAACACTCCTCGCCTCAGAAAATGTACTTTAAAAAAGAATTTTTAATATGGGAGATGTGAGACTGTGACTGAGCCCCTGCTAAAGATTTTTCCCACTTGCCAGAAAAGTTCTTTAATTTCTAAACTAGAAATTAGGCCAGAGTGGAAGTTGCCCCTCTCAAGCCTTCCTCCCTATCCAACCGCTTTGCCATGTGTAGAGGTACGTATTATCTGGGTACCTCAGCGTGGGACCCTGGCATCTCAGACATGCATCCTGATTGCTCCACCTCTTTTTCTCTAGCCCTGTGAATAACTGAGTGTTTTATAAAAGGCAGAACACTTCAGCTGAGAGCCTGAGGGGGTCGTGCCTCAGACAAGTACTGCTGTGTGTGTTTTTGAGAACAGTCAAGTTCCTAACTCCTGTTCTTGCTCTCTTCCAGCCTGGCCAGTAAAAAGATAACTTACTGAAAGTTCAATGTAAAAACTCATATATTTCCTCAAAAGTTGCAGTATCTGTGCAAAAAATTGTTTCCAGGGGAAAAGAAAGAAAGAAAAAAATAAATTCCCAGCCAGCTCTAACTCTTATGCACACAAGCATTTTCATTAGCTTCATGGGGATGACTTGTGAGTAAGATCCACAATTAACAGTCTTGCAGAACTGAGTTTTAAATCAATGTTTTTTCTTTTCCAACAGCCAGACACCCTGAGGAGTGAGGAAACAGAGCCTCTGAGGACAAATTGATAGGATAGATTTCTGCACTAGAAACAAATACTTTAATTTGTGTTTGTAGCAAAAATATTGTGCTGTCTAATGCAAAACAGGCTTGTTCATTAATGCTATATTCTATCACTAACAGTCTTCACCAAATAAAGACCAGGTTTCCTTTTAATTTCAAAGCGCTTCCAGGCTATAGTTCTCTTTTTAATTTTTTTTTTCCTTTCCTAGTAACTATTAGTACTAGAATTTATTGCCAAAATTAAAGCAAGGTAAATTCTGTAAACCATGAGTTTATGCAGTTTTCTTGTCATGAGTTTAATTTGCTGGTGCTAATATATGAAAAATAGAATGTAATAAATATGGTATGTTTTGGGATGTAAATTTTCTTAATGCTTTTTTTCAGCATTTTTTTCTGTTTATTCTTTTTAGCTTCAGACAGAGCCTGAGGAAATACCTGGATGAGTTTGGGTTCTGTTTTCCCCTCTGAGCTTTATGGATAATATCCCCTTTTTCCTATTCTCCTTGACTTTTTTTTTTTTTTTTTTCCCTTTAATAGAAAGGAGAGAAAGAGAGACTGTGCTGGGTTACCTCTTTTTAAGAGTAGATAATCACACAGCACTCAGTGAAACATACTGTGTCTGTTTTAATTATTGTCTTGAAACCAGGCTGAGAAGCTGAAAAACTTGGGTGGATAGCCAATAAACTTAAAGTTGAGGAGGAAAGCTGAAAAGGAGTGGGAAATTACAGGAATCCTAAATGTATGTGTTGGGTGACTTGAACAGACCCTGTGGGGCAGCATCTCACTGATAATTGCTTGAAGTTTTGCACTGGGCCCATAACCTGCTTCACTGAAACTGGAGCCCTGAAATCCTGGATCACAAGGGAGTGCTCAGATAGCTGCTATTGGAAGGATTGCTCTTTTTCTGCTCAAAGTATAAGCAGCTGCTAGGAAGTTGTGGTCAGTATTCTTCTCTGGTATTTCAGAGCTAAGGAGCGGTTAACATAAATAATACATCTTCCTTTTTTTTTTTTTTTTCTTTCTTTTTCTTTTTCTTCCCTTCTCAAAGTGAAATTAACAAAGGTGTGGATGCAAATAGCATTGGGACAACTTGAATCTGAACCTGAACGGGCAAGTGGGGCCCTGGGGCCATGATCTAACAGAGCTCTTTGAATAACAGAGTGCCTGGATCCTCTGCCTGAGATGAAATGCTCCTTAAACACTTACAGATGTCCTGGTAGCAGAGGTAGCCTTGCTGCCTAAAGAAATAGAGAAAGGTAATAACTCTCTACTAGCTCATACTAAAAAATATTAATCAGGCAAATGTTGCAGCTCAGCAGGAGCACAGCAGAGATCCTTGATTTAGCTCCTAGTAAGTATGGGGACAGCTGAGCTTATTAGCTTATACACATCATCTTAAAAACATAGCCATACAGCTTTTGGGATAGGTACCTGGCTACCTTCATGGGGCTGAATTACATGGTCTGCATATATTCATCCAGCATAAGCTCAGGCACTTCTGCACTCTGCCTCTTTATGTGGAATAAAATCCCTAGAGAAATCAGCTACCTTCAGTGATTTTGTCCCACTGTCCAGCTGAGTCACCAAAACAGTTTGAAACAAAAAATTTGAGATGAGGATAATTGTGCACATACAAGGGGATTAGGAAGATAAATGTTGTTTTGCTCCCTTATCCCCAGAGGAGAGCTGTTCCTTTTGTCTCGTGGCAGAATATACAGGGAGATGAAAAATAAATGCATGTAGACTGGCTTTTACGCTACTGTCCCTTTTTAAAAAAATGAGTTGTTCCTGTTGTGGAAAAAGTCTGCTAGTCTTGGCCACCAATTCCAAGTTCCCAAAGGGAAAAATGCTTTCGACTAGCAAGTGGTAAGGAAGATTTGGTGAACGCAGGAGGGTAGCTTGTCCCCGGTGTAAGAACCAAGGACTGCTAAGATTCTCCAGGAGACAGGGTTCTGAAGGTTGCTGAAGGAGAAGAGCATACATAGGCTTATAGCTGAGGATCTAAAAGGTTAATCTCATCTATTGAAAGTTAGGTCAGTGAGTGTTTTAGGAACCTATTTTCTAAGCAGCTGGTTTTTGAGCTGTGTTTTGCTCAGGTGCAAAACTGGTGGGGGCAATTTTAGGAGACACAAGACTGTCTTGGCAGAGGTGAAAGATCCCATGCCGAGAGGTGCTCCTGCAGCTGTGTGGTGCAGGCAGCTGCACAATGTCAGCTCCAGCTACTCACTGCAGACTTTGGGGATTAGGGTCACAACCCTCCCCGAGGTCGCCGGGCACATGATTAGGGTTTACAAAGAAGCTGTACTCCATGTGCATCAGGGGATGTTTTCTAAGCTCCCCTTTCAATTTTTAATATAGCTTATTGCTCCTGTAAGAAGCATCCCATCCTGGTGACTGAGCATGTTTGTGAACACAGTATGTTTGCAATGTTTGTTTACTGTTATACTCTTATTTATGTACTCAGTTTTGCCCATAGGTTGAAAATGTGCAGCTGTGCTCCACAGAATGGCTTGAAGACCATTGAGGAAATAATTGAGAAGATGAAGCATTCTTGTTCTGTCCACTCAGTCTGCACAGCAGCTCAGTGGCAATTGAAATGCCATTTGAAATACAGATTTAAATTTTGTACGGGAACTACTAAAGCTGCTCTCATTCCTAGCAATTTGAGCAGTTGTTCAACACAGCAGGCTCAAACCTCTAGTGCTGCTTCAAAATATGAAGTCTTCTGCCTTTACGGCTAGCATGAGGCTTCAGAAGGGACACCAATACAGACTATAGAAAATTTAATGCTGTAAAACCTATGGAGATTCATTAGCATTTGTTGACGTTTTGCCCTGTTTCACAGTAAATGACTCTATATTATTGAGCTTGTCTAAGCACAATGGAGGAAGGAGCTCAGCTATTCCTTTTTTATTTCATTTCCTGTCCTTGACTTTCTTCGTGTATGTTAAATGAAGAGAGACAGGAAAAATGTCAATGGTGACATGATCAGTTCCATTATGAACCTTCCCGTAAACAGTCATGAATCCCATGCAGTCTTCCTTTATATTCATCATTCACAGAGTAGCTTGCTTACAAAGCTTTGCACAGAAGACTTGTGCAAATAAAAATGAGAAACTAACTCTCTTAAAACTTTTTTCTTGAGGTGCCTCTTGTTTGCAGTGATTTAAAACTGTATACTATTATTGGGGAAGGTTCCTGCACAGTAAGGACACATCCATCCAAACATATGTCGTGTTTCTTTGTTGGAACTGTAGGAAAATGATGAGACAAGGATGGATTTGACCTTGTATGTGCCATTTTTAAGCTGGTGTGAGTGCTTAAATTCAGGGATTGATCCTGCTGAGCTGCGGATCAGAGGGCTGCCTGCAGCCACCACCTACCTCCCTGGCAAGGTCAGCCCTTGTTTGCCTCCCTTAATGAAGTTTCCTTCTGTAAGTTGTGCCCCTTTCCATTTGTATAAGGGAAGTTGTGGCCACTTTTGAGGTTAAGCAGAAGTAATTAAGATTTATGTTGGGAAAAACTTGCAGTCACTCTAATTCCCTTTGGGTTTTGGGTTTTGGTTTGGGCTTTTTTTTCCAAGTACAATATAAACCCAAGAAGTTTCTAGATCTGTTTTCAGTTAATAAGTTCCTAGTTATATTAAAGAAACTCACAAAATTAAGAGTTCTATGCTTCTGTTGCCAACCAAGTGATTTCTCCATTGCAGCTGTGTCACGTCTGTGAGCAAAATAAAGAAGTGAGTCTGATTCCCTAATCTTAAAAAAAACCCCAAAAACGAAAACCAAAACCAAACCCTCCAAACCCAGACTGGCTATTTAATTATTTGCAGATGCTTATTCAGAGGCCTGAGAATTGCTCTAGGTCTTTCTTTTTCAAGTATGTGGTAATGCCACCTTCTGATAATGTGTATGATGGAAATCCAAGTTTCAATTCCTATATTCTTGTATCTTCCTTGCACATTTTAAAACCACAAAAACGCCTTCATGAGGCTTTTCTTATCCAAGCTACCTCTCTTCCCAGCACATTATACAAACATTGCAGTCTCTACCCACAGCAGACAATGACGGGGTAACAGATCCTAATGCCAGACCTCAGGAAGCCGTGGGCTCTGAGAAAGCGATGCTGTCCAACCTGAGACCTGCATTGCAAACGCCCCTTACCAGGGAGTTCAGGAGTTATCCTAGGCAAGGGTGAGCAAGGACTGCTAGGGATCCCTTCAGCCAGGCCAGAGCTGTGTGGTGCGAATGACACCAAACATAGCTGGGGAGCTAACTGGGTCTATACTGACCAGAGGTTTAAATTCCTCCTCTTTTCATGTGATGGTAGTGTGGGGAGGCAATGGAAGTGATCAAAGCCACATTTTTCTGTAAGATGTACATTTGAAACAACAGGACATACTACGGAGGTGACTGGAGTTATACGAGGATAAAATACTGGTTAGAAAAGAGTTGTTATTTGCAGTCTGAGTTCTGCTGGTGAGAAAATCTGTATAAATGATGTTCTCTGATCCCTGTTGTTTGAGAGGTCAAGAATGAGCAGTCTCCTTTCCAGGAACCTTTTGGCTATCCTCCTGCTGCTCCCTGCAGAGCAAGGTTTGTGTTCTGCTTTTCCATTAGCAGGGAAGCAGTTTCTCTCCCTGCTGATAATCATGTTGCTTTTCTAAGTCAAAAGATTGAAAATTTGCCTCTTTTCTTTGACAGTGTCAAAAATGTTGGGAAAGCCAGTGGGTTTTTCTTTCTGGGTTGCTGTCAAAAGTCATGTGTTCCTGTCTGGGGTGATTTCGAGCTCAAGACTTCAAACCTGTTTGAAACTTCTCAGCAGTGTTGTTTCTGCCACTGCCCTCTTTCAAATGGGACTGGCAGGAACAAACAAGAAGATGTCCAGGTAGCAAAACTCCTTTTACTGCCATTTTCTGTCTTTCAGGTATACCCTGTATCTAGCAGTGCCTATTCTGGTTTAGCAAAGGTTCTCAGTTTTGAATATAATATTTATTATTGTTTTATTCCATCTTCCTATCCTGCAATCCCAGTGGGGCAAAAAATGCCTTTCAGGCTTTCTGGCAGAAGATGCCTGTGAATGAAGCCGTTGGCATAAAGTGCTCATGTGTTGAACAAATGCCATTTTGCCCTTTTCAGAGCCAACTGTGTCACCTGTGATGTGTCTAATTGCTCTGAAGTCCAGGCTTTACACTGTTTGGCAGAGCACCTACAATGAAACTGTTGTTTTCATGAGCTAAGGCAACTGTCTTACATAGTGCCGTATGTGCCAGTTGGTAGAGAATAAACACTTTCCTAGGAGTTAGAGAGATAACAAAACATTGCTCCAAATGCAGGCAAGTATGCCTGGAAGAGTCAGTTTGGATAAATACCCTATTTCCATTTCAGAAGATTAAGAATTTTTTCTGGTTTTATGTTCTCTATGTGCATCAGTGTATTGCTTATCTGCTACAGAAAGCTAAAAATAGTTTATGACATCTTGTGATCCATTTAAAAATTACTCTGTAGCTGAATAAGTTCTGGTTTCCAACTCCACCTTACTAGTGGACTTGCTAACCCTAAGCATCCAAGTATTACGTTAAATCATATGATTTAAGTTATCTGGCTGTTGACTAACGTATTTTGGATGAACTTACTGGTTTTCTAATTCTTCAGATTATGGTATGTCTATATAACGGTATATCTGAATTATAATTTATAATCAAGAAAATATTTTAGGTAACACTAAAGAATTTATAATCAAGAAAATTAGGTTTTAATTTATAATCAAGAAAATATTTTAGGTAACACTAAAGAAATTATAAATTGTTTGTGCATTAATGTGGTCGCATAATAGGGAATATAAGAAAAGTGTACGAATAATAATAATAATGATTGGCATGCTGATATTGCTGGGACAAATGAATGATACTACTATGAGCTACTATGAGCCTTAGAGCAGGTAGACTCCAAGGTAAGACTTCAACCCTGTGTATTGCATATTTAAATGAAGTCAGTGCAACTCTCTCTCTTGCGTGCCTAGTCCATAGCAGGTGTAAAGTTGCAAAAATGCTTCCTATTAAATCAAAAGTTATATTCATACTTTGCCACAACCCTGGTCAAGCTTCTTTGTTTTTATCTTTACTTGAAAAGGATCACAATGCAAAGCAGTTTGAACATGAGCCTACAGTAAAGTATACAAGCCCATTTAAAAATACCTGAAATTATATTCATTCTATTAATGGTATATTTCTCACTCTTTTCTGTTGGTATGTCCTTCAACTTCTACTTACCACCTTTGTTTTGGGCTTTTTACTTTAGCGTCTGTTGATCTAGGAAAAGAAGTCCTAATAGAAAACTGAAATTTGAATACATGTTCTGAATTGGACCAAAACTAAAATATTTCAAAATTTTTTGTGAAGCAAAACCTCTGAAGAGAACCCAAACCAACCGACCCAGTAGATTAAGATGAACAGTGTGTTTCAATTTCACTTGGGCAATATTTTTTAGTATGAATGAAGAGTTGGAGCAAAGTTGTGGGGTATAGAATTTTCTTTATTCTGTTTTTTGGTTGTTTTGGTTTGTTTGGTTTGTTTGTTTTGTTCAGTGACCACCAAAATGTTCACAGCCTCTGCAGTATCCCTCTTGACCTATTTGGATTTCAAAAGGCTCCTTAGTCTTTTTTAAAAATTAAATTATGAGACGTGAGCATGAAAAATCTACTGAGACTGTCATTTATTTCTACTGTCTGTGAGTTGTGTTTCTTCAAAAATTGCTTTCTCTTGCATGTTTCAGGTAATGAATCAGGATATTAAATTAGGTGCTACATGAAGGATTAAGATACTACTGAAATTTGGAATAAATTTAGACAGCCACCATGGTGAGAATACCTGGCAAATTTAGAGCTGATCATGTATTCCTGTTATCTTCACGGATAATTCCCAAATTCGTCTATTCAAGCAGAGAAAGCCAGAGCCTCTGCTCTAAAGATACACATATACGCTTGAATGAGTGCTTCCAGGAGCGCAGGAACACTTGCTTGTCAGCTTTCTGCATTGACGCAGAAGTGCTGAGACAGCAGGAAATGCCGGTGCTTTTTATCAGGACAGCACAGGTGGATGGCCTTTGTTAACAATTAACACTGGGATGTTAGATGATGTGGTTTTTTCTTAATCTCTAAGGAATACGTTGTTCTTTCAGGATCTGAAAGCAAGCTAATGGCATGAGCCCGGAGCTTTGGCCAGGCTAATGTACTCTGCGTGTAGCTATAGCTATTGCAGCTAAACTGTTTCCTTTACATTCATCAGGTATCCTTTGTTTTCTTTCCTTACTTAACCCTTCTTCTCAGAACACCATTCACCCCGATTTTTAAATTGGTACTGCCTGCTTTATTCCTCACTTGTTTGTTTTCTTCCCTTCATTTCTGTTTCTCTCTGCCTCCAAAGGAAATGACAAACCCAAAACAGTTGAGTGGTCAAGTGCATCTGAAATAAAGCAAGCTGATGCATATGGCATGGTTCAGTGGATGGTGCATTTCATTCTGTGTCAGAAAAAAGTCCTTTCTCTGCCACTCATTTTTTTTGCAGTGCTGAACAAGCTATCTCATCTTGATTTAGGCAGCAGTGAGATAGGAACAATGCTATATGCCTTCTTTTGCACACTTTGAAACTCCGGTTTATAACATACTTTTTGGTATAGGTGTACCTTTTACTAATCGTGGGAGGAGAACCGAGTAGGTCTGTTTATGTGTGGCTGGCATAAAATAGAAAGAACAGCTAACAAGGTAGTCTTTTTTGTAGCCACTTGCCTATGGAATATATTCTTGTCTTTGATCTGTAACAGTTCAAGTTTGTCATCTTTTTCAAATCGTCTCCCAAAGAACATCTTAAAATACATGATAGCTGAATGTGGAGGTCGTGGAGAGTGCAGAACCTGTGTATCTCTCTGCAGGAGTGCTGTGTTAGTCATGTCCTGTTTCCTACTGTCAGAAGGGCAATCCCATGAGACAAGTGTGCTGTACAGGACAGCACTGCAGAACAGTGCCAGCACTGGTGCACCTTCAGCATGCACCAGTCCTGCTGGAGCTGCAGGCATCCCACCAACTTCAGGCAATGCCTGATCTCACTGGGCAGAGTGATGCAGACACATCCAAGTGACTCTACATGGAGCCTGTGCAGGTCTGGCTGGGCTTACTCGGCATGGCCTGGCCCAGCATCTCTTGGGCTGGATCTGAGCTGGTTTGTGCAGAGCTGCTTGTGCTCTTGTACTGCCTGGCCTAACAGTCCTGCTAAGAGAAATACAGTGAAGCTCTAAAGTAATCTGCCAATATGTCTCCAGCAGGGCTTGAAGATCGCAGCAGTTTTGGGATTGCAATAACTGCACTGGTATGGTGCTCTACCTGATCTGATAAATCCGGCTGGACTGGAGCCCCTGAGCCTGTTTTGTTTTGCAACAAGGGCTGCAGGCAATGAAGTTGCTATATAAGAGGCTGTCATGTGCAGCTGCTTTAAGCTTCACCACAGTAGTTGTGACATTGAGGGTGCCAATATAGCCTAAGGTTGAGGGGGTTTTAGATTATTTTTTATTGACCAGATGCTTGGCTTGGGAAAAAGAAAGCAAGCAACAGATAAGCTTTGGGCCAGGAACCATTCCTCTCCCCTTTCCTTAACAAAAAAAAAAAAAAACGAACCACAACACCAAACCATGCCTCTCAAGAAATCCTCCAAGATAAAATCTGCTAAGGCAAAAAATATTATGCTGATAAAACAGAGTGCTTGAAAGAAAAGAGTATTCATTATCTTTGGAACAGATGGAGATGAGCAAGAAAGTTGTAATGGACTACAAAACCTGTGAAGTTTTTTGAGTTCATTATTATACTGTCTTGTAGAACTCATAATTGCCACAAAGAGTAATGAGTGGGTCTCAAATACATTGGTTCACATTGGTAAAAATTTTTGCACTGAATATAATAGACCCTGAGTCAGGAATAACTTGTATATGTTGACTTTTAACATTATACAACAGTACTTCTCATAAAACACTTCAAAAGCAGGTATAGAATGTTGAAGTCTGAAGAGTCAAAGAAAGAGAAATAAAGCAAGTCTCTGGTAGTTATTAATTTGTGAGATAGCACTTGAAGAACACTTCCTTGTAGACTCACCATGAAAACAAAGTGAAAAAACTGGACTCAAAGTTGCAGCACTGCAGTGTAATGTGTGCTGTGATTCATACGTATTGTTATGAAGGTGCTGGAATAAAATAAAGGAACCGAATGTTCTCATTGGAATTCCCTTGATAGATGAACAGGCAAAGGGTTGTCTGAGTAAAGGATGGTATCAGAAAAGAAATTTAATAAAGCATCAGGTCTTTTTCAACTAAGCCACCCTTTTATCTTGCAGATAGTTAAAAAAAAAAGTGAGGTCATACATTAGAAATGTGTTTTTTCTCCCTTTGGTCTAAAGGAGATATTGGCAGATATAAAATCTAGAAAAGTTTTTCAATTCTTTTTGTTCTGTCTCTTAGTGGCTATTAGAAGGCATTCATCTTGTAAAGGATTTTTTCTTTCTTGTATGATACTACCTGGCTTGGGACTTCAGTGCTCTGGCACAATTCATTTTACAGATTTGCATGAATAAGGGCTTTAAGACTTTATTAGCAAGTCCTGCTCTTGTCTGAGCAAAGTCAGTGACTGGTGTTTTGTCTTGGTGATAGCTGTGCTCAGAGCTGCGGAGGGCTTAGGAAGGATGTATACCTAAAGCTGCTCAATGGTGCAGAGTGAGATGTCTCTGATGAGTGAATTTCCCCTTTGAAAACTGGACCATTAGCTGTGGGAGATGCTTTGCTTACTCTTCTGGTGCCTATTGGGTTCTGCCAGGGCTCCTGAGCGCTGTTTCTGTAGCTGTGTCTAAAGTTGTTGCTCCTGGCCGTGTTCCAGGGCAGAAAAGTGCGAGCACGCCCTGGCCCTCTCTCTGCTCCCTGCTTTGCTGGCTGTTAATCAAGAAATCATCAAAAACATTCTGATATGGCTATATGAGCGAATACCTAAAACTCAAAGGGGGGCTGTCTACAGAGAGGATGATAGCTAATTAGCCTTAGCAAAACTGTACACTCCATGTCTATTTTTTAACTTTCTGATTTTCATAGAGATGAAAATGTACTAAACTGTACAAAAGAAATTCCATGAACTTGATGATGTCTTTTTTCTTTGTGTATATATTACAACCTATCAGTTGTCATATATCTATGTAAACCTTTAATTTAATTATGAAAACTTGTAATTGTTCAGTTACTTTCAAAAATTTAAGTACCTGCAAAAGGTTAAAGAAATGTTTAATTTTAATGTATTTATGCAAAACAGCTTGTTGAGAGACTTTGGGTTAGCAATTCACTTTCCTAGTATGTCACCACTACTAAACCTTACAAAGCTGCATTTATTTTGATAATTCTATGCTTCTGGGATTGCAGAGGAGCATAAATTATTTTTAAAGCAAAAATAATGAATAATCTTCTTTAGAAAATCTGTAAAACAATTTTCAAATTTCTTAGAAAAGCAGATAACTGCAAGTCCATAGGATGCTGTGTAAATGGACACAAAAAGCAAGGTCCTTGAAGAACTACTAGTAGCAGAAAGAGTAAAGCAGAGCTGCAAATGCTGATCAATAGGAGGAGGGAGGAATTCCATAAAGTTCCTAAAGCAAAAATAAATGCATCTTCTAGAAAAAAATCCTTTAGCCATAACATATAAAGATAGCTGGTAAGTTCCATTACAAGGGAAAGTGGTTTGGATATGAGGGACAAGGACCTGGAAACATTAGAGGGGTTCTTCTCATCAGGGATTCTTAATATTTCACATTGGGCATTACCCTAAAAACCCTTTAAACAGCTGTAGAATGAGGTTAACATTACAGTTAATCCGAGTAAATGCAAATTTCTGCTTTTTTAAAAAGGAAATTCTACAGCTGCTGAAAGTCCCTGGCCTCCCTCAGTATTTACTTTCCATTGGTTTTGTCATTACCACCAAGGACCACAACTTTTCTGGAAGGGCTTACAGCTTAGACTGCCTCTGTCTTAGATCCCACTTTAGTCCCTCTAAGAGTTTAGAGGATCAAGCTAGGAACTTAATATTCGTTTCACATTCAGTATATTACAAACAAAAGTATTCATGTTGACTGCTTTGTATATGTGTTGTAGTACGTATTGGGATTCTCTTATTCTTAAGTATGCTGCAATAATTAGGCCAAGAAAACACAAATTTATTTAATTTCCTAACAGAAGAGAAAGTAATTCTGAATTTTTGGTATCTTATTTAGTGCTGAAAAGATTAATAATAATATCCTGGGCCTGATATTGTGGAGTAGGCTCTTTCTTTTGGCAGCAGGACAGTTTTTTTGGTGGAGCTAGTGGCTGGAAGAAACACCTCTGCCTTTCCTGTCTGTAGTTTCAGATGGCTTCTCAGTCCAGCAGCTGCTCTTATTCTGCCCTTTGAGAGCTGGGGTGTGCAGTGATGCACCTGATATTTAAGAACAGCCTACCTTGGGGGCACTTGTGCAATTCAGGTAGCAGCATCAGGAATTTTTCCCCGGGGAGAGTGAAGAGCTGCTGAACAGGAGGTAGCAAGAACAGAGCTTTGTGGAGCTCACTTGAGACCCTATGTGGCATGTGTATGCCACAAGATACATGTGATGAGCGGTGACTCAAAGCCATGTTTCTTCCCTCTTGCCTTAGGGGAAAAAAATAAAAACAAGCACCTTGACATGCTTGTTAGGTCAGTTTTATTTGCTGCAGGGATTCAGCCTACAGCCCGTGCACTAAAGCATGAGCTAAAGCATTTGAAAAAACACAGTTCAATAAACTTTGAACAGTCTTTGAAATCAAAACTTACTAAGTGGATTAGATATAAGAGGAGCAACATAAAATGCAGCCCATTGAAGAGAAAAGGATTCTCTGTTTTCCACAAGCTTCATCATGATATCTTCAAGAATATATTAATATGAGGCAGCAGTAGTGCTGCTAGGATCCCAAGATGCAGCTGTCAAGTAACATCTGCCAAAAAGGGACTTGCTTCATTACCTTCAAACCTCTCCATTGCTCATTAGGTCTCACCAGATGGGGATTCAGTATTTTGAAGTCAGTCATCCTGTATGAAGTAGTTTGTTCATGACACTGATGAACAATTATCTACCCGTACAGTTGGGACTTTTATGCTGTTTATTTCAAATTAGTTTCAGTACAGGGCACAACTTTAACATTTGATGGTAAGAATAATTGAAATACAAAAGGTCAGTTTGGCTGATTACATGAATGAGATAGATTGAAAGTTTTCTATAATAATCTGTTGTTAATTTCCCTGTAACAGAATCTATTATTATAATCCCTCATAAGGTTTTGCTACACGTTTTTATTTATTTTCTTTTTTCCAGTACTGAAAAATACTAATTATAAATTAAAAAATATTGTTCCAACCCATCCAGTGGAAGATAAACTGCTGTGCATAACAACTGTTGTATTTCTGTTGGCTGATAAATGTTTAACGGTTTGTTAGAAAACTAATTGACAGTTTAATCAGGAGAGTGACAATAATAACTCACTTAAATACTTGCATTGTCACCTGCAAAAGCAGCTGTAAACATGATCCATTCTAAATCCTGCGTATAGTCTATGGGTATGAATATACAGCAATCCCCTTGAAACAAATTACCAACTCTATTGAAATGTTTCTTTTCTATTTTTTGTTGTTCACAATCCTTATTATTAACAGAATAAACCAAAACATAGTCCCCTGAGTCATGTGAATCATCCATCTGTGAGGTATTGTATTGATGACTCTATGTAGCATCAGAATTTAAAAGTGATTAAACCCCTTGAATGATAATTTAAGCCATCTTTTTTTCTCCACATCTTTCAATTAAATCAAACCACATAGGCAAATATGGGAAAGACACATGTCTGCACACACACACATACATGTACAAATACGTATTTATATTCATATACACACACTAGAAACTCACAGTGGAAATTATTTTAAAAAACCCAAACCAAAGCATGTTAGTTAAAATAATTTCCTCTAAAATTAATAATATTCATATTTCATGACCAGATGCTGTCTTGCTGTTTTTGCTGAAATCTCAGTGAACTAGATTTCCATTGATTTCAACAGGAAAATGTGTCTAAGAAGACTTCAGAAGATAACCCTGAGGTGTGTGAGTCACCATGGCCAGCAGGAGGCAAACTTTTTCATGGAAAATGTAGACCTGACATAATTGTAAATGTCATTTTGGGAAGTATGCTAGTGTGCTTAATTAACTGCAGCAGTACATCAACATTTTTAAGGTCTTGGCCATAGTGAAGGAAGTGGAGGAGGAGGCTGTGCCAAAAGCCTTCTTATCCTTTCATTGCGTGAAGGGAGTGAACAAGCGGCTGTCTGGTGCTTAGTTGCTGGCTGGAGTTAAACCACGACACTGACCAGTGGTTTCTTTAATAGCAGAGGGATTTGCACACTCATTTATGCACCTGTTCAGGAACTTTTCAATTGACTGCATAAGGAAAAGTCAGGTAAGGCTTCCCTTCTCTTACAGTATGATGAGAATTGAGGCCAATTTATGAAAAATGAAGGTGTCAGCTTCCTCCCCTGTTCTCCAAGTTTCTTGGAGAACCTACAGTAAAGATCTTGCTTTGCAGTTCTAGTCTGAGCACATGCTCAATAGAAGGAAACTTTTTTTTTATTTTCTTTTTTTTCCCTTATATCCTCATTTAACTAACCCTGATGCTTCTGCTATTGAAGAACAGATTTTGTGGTCTGAGAAGGAAAAGCAAAATCTCTATTTAAGGTTCTAGAATTAAATAAGTCCTTACAAATCTTGGTAAAGTGAAAGTAAATAAGTAAGTAAGTAAGTAAATAAATGTTGTTTACCTTAAGAAACGCTAAAATGAACCCAGGTTTCAATTCAAAGAACCTGGGGACCACAGAGCATTTGGGGACCACATCTTTCCAGCAAAATTTCACCCTTACAAACAGGGTATTTCTGTATGGTCAGTTAGTATGTGTATATAGGTACAAATGTATAAAAACACTTAAAAAGTAATGTTAGAGACAAGTCTAAAAAATTTGATCCTGAATATTTTTCTTTAGAAACATGATGGAAATTCTTCTCTAGTTCAGGCTTTAAGTTGGAAAGGAGTTCCCACACCTTTCTTGAAGTTTCAAGGTCAATATATTTCTTAGTACATAAATTAAAAATAAAAAGGATTGTTTGTCATGTTCGTTGACCGAGACAGATTTACCTCTTTTGCAACTGAGGTAAAAAGCAGTATCAGCAATAAAAAAACCAGTGTAAATCAGTAGCACAGAAGAAACATGCTGAAGTGGAATGGAAAGAAGTTAGTGCAAGTTCGCAGATGGCAAGTCTTGCATTACCTTGGAGTGGAGAAGAGACCCATGTTTGAAAACTCCTAGTGGAACACAGCAGTTATTTGCTGAAAATTCCCTCCCTCCTCTCTTTATAAATTATGCAAGAACTGTGTATAATTGCCCCGTATAGTTGGCATGTGGGCTAACCAACAAGCATTTATGCATTGTGTTAACGAAGTACAAGGAATGTGTCTTTCAATGCTCCTTAGTGTATTACTCTCAGCAGATTATAGCCTTGTAATATTTCCAAAGTGGTGGAATGACAACTCTTCTGCCTTAATGGTGAAGTCTAGTGCATCGAGGCTCTGCAGATTAGACGTACTGACTCAAGAGGACAGAAGGATTTAATTTCATTACTAGTAACACTTTATAGCTTTGCCATTTTAAGGGTGGCAGTACCAGCCATAAGTTGACTTCCACAAGCATCAGGAAGCAGGACGTGTTTTTCCGGGCAAGAAGTGTGGTAGTGTATTGGCAAGGTCTGTCAGTTTGGTTTCTTCTGCACTAGTATGCTTTACTTTCCATATGCTGAAGGATGGGATGTTGCCGGACCTGACTGCAAGACCAAGGTCAAATATAAGGGCTAAATTCAACATTTCTTCAGGTCAGTGAAAGCGTGTGAATTTCAGTGGATTCTGGTGGTTTCTGCTGCAAAATAATGAGTGTGCATTCCATCACCTTTTCTAAAAAATTTATGCCTGTAATGGTGCTAGAATACTTTTAGTCTGTGTGCTCCCTCTCTTCAGAAATGTATATAATGTATTTGTGCACATTTGAAAACTGACCCTCATGAATAACAGAAACATCTTATGCATACTTGCATAAAAGTGGAACATCAATATTGCTGTGCTTAATTTACTTTTGTGAAAAACCTTATCTAAAATTCAATACCTATTTGGTAGCTCTCCGCTGCCATTTCCCTCAAGTTAGATAACAGGTTGCTGAGCATTGTTAGTTTAAAACATGGTCATCTCTGGCAAAGGTGAAGCAGAAAAGCTGTTCTTATTTCCCATCTGCATGCCAAAAAGTAATTTATAGCAACAGTTTTAATTTTTTTTTAAACATTTAGTTAAATGTTTTTAATCAATTTTTATTATGAAATAAAGTATAGTTTGATTAAAATGCAGGCTGTGAGCTCTGGCAGTTTTACTAGCAATTTGTGACACTTGCCTTTTTTTTCTCCCATGGCTAGACTGTTTCATGTATAATTTACTCTGACAAAACACTGGCCCTACTTATTGTCTATAAATACCAGCCCATTAGAAATGTGTCTGAGGTGTAGCTTTTTAATGCTTGCATAATGTTCTTGGACCTGGAGTTAATGGAATAGTAAACAACTTTTTGGTTGCAAAAGCAGTGAAGCAGAAATGTTGCTCCATAAAATCAGTTTATTGTAGATGTATGGATATTTCATGACAAGCACAATAATTTGTATCTACTTACAGACAAATATGAATTCTTCTCACCTCTCTCATATGAATATTTTTCAAGGTATTAGGCTCATCTTATGATGAGCAGGATTTGGCTGTGTACACTCACTGCACAAAGAAGAGTAAAGGTTGCCGCTGTAGCGAGCCTCTTTATGAAACTACAAGTAGTGCCAGTAGACATGTGAATTAGACAGATTTTGATAAATACAGATGGTTTCCTTGTCAAACACAGAGTATGGAAAAAAACACCTACAGTATATGAGTAGGAGGTAGATAAGTATGCAGCACTTGAGAAGAATCCATAGTTTATAAAAATCAACCGATGTCATTTACTGGCTTTGTTCCATGTCTGAATTATAGACCTGCAAAGTTAACAAGAACTGTAAAATGAGCACAGTGAAAAGTCAAATGTGCTGAAGAGATCATTCCAGATGAGGTAGCAGTTAAAAGGAAGAAAGAGTGGGCTTACTTGCCTTTTAAAAATTATTATAACAAAACAAGAGAAAAAAAAAATCAGAACAACTTCCATTTCTCTCAAGCAGAAATCCCATCAGAAAGATGTTCACAAACTCTGTATTTCTCTGTGAAATACCAACCTTGGACTAGTCAAAAGCAGTTAAACAAGGCCATATGCCCAGGCCATGATTCTCAATGAATTATTAATTTGAATAGGAAATCCGTATACTTAAACTGAGTACTGGTTATGTAAACTAGTTCTGTATAATAAGGCACAATCCTATTAAACACAGAAAAATGGAAAATATATATGGAAAGGAATTTAAAAGGATAAACAGCAGGGCAAATCATAAATGGCAAATATTTTGCTGATTTGGTGTCTATTTACTTTTAATGATTGCGTAATGTTCTTGGACCTGGAGTTAATGGAATAACTTTTTGGTTGCAAAACCAGTCTAAGCCTCTGTGTGAAGTTTAACTCCAGTGCTTTGAAAACCACTTTATCTAGTCTAGATCATCTTCAGTAGATGTTCATCTCGTCTTTTGTTTTTATAGAATCACAGAATCACCGAATGCCTGAGGTTGGAAGGGGCCTCTGCAGGACATCTGGTCAATGTCCCCTGCTCAAGCAGGGCCACCTAGAGCTGCTTGCCCAGAACTGTGTCTAAACGGCTTTTGAATATCTCCAAGGATGGAGAGTTTACAACCTCCCTGGGCAACCTGTGACCAGTGCTCGGTCACCCTCACAGTCAAAGAGTGTTTCTTGATGTTCAGAGGGAACCTCCTGTGTTTCAGTTTGTGCCCATTGCCTCTGGTCCTGTCACTGGGCACCACTGAAAAGAGCCTCACTCTGTCTTCTTTGCAGCTCAATGTCTTCAGGTATTTATATACATGGATGAGATTCCCCCTGAGCCTTCTTTTTTCTAGCAGTCCCAGTTCTCTCAGCCTTTCTTCACAGGAGAGGTGCTCCAGCCCCTTAATCATCTCCATCTTTCCTGGATTCTCTCCAGTAGCTCCATATCTCTTTTGTACTGGAAAGCCCAGAACTGGACAGGGAAAGTCTCCAGGTGTGGCCTCACCAGTCCTGAAGAGAGGGGAAGGATCACCTCCCTCGACTTGCTGGCAGTACTTTGTCTAATGTAGCCCAGGCCACCATTAGTCTTCTTTGCTGCAAGGGTACATTGCTGGCTCATGTTCAACTTAGAGTCCAACAGGACCACCAGGACCCTTTCTGCAAGGCTGCTTTCCAGCTGCTCGGCACCAGCATGCACTGGCGAATGCAGAGGTTTCAGCTTTTAGCAGTGAATATTCCACAAGCCCGTCAAACAGTCTATTCAAGAAAATCCTTAAGTTTAGATGGTGTTTTCTTATTCCCATGTAAATTATTCTTGCTGCATTTGAGGTAATTTTTTGATGCTCTCTGACATTTTGAGATGGAATTTATTTCTCTCTACATTTTAGCAGTCAATTTAAATATTTCTAAGTTTATCACATTCTTTCTCAAACTTCTCTTCAAACAAAGTAATCCTAATTTTCGCAATATTTTCATATGGGTCATATTTCCTAGATAGAGATCTACATAATTTTCTGGTCATTTTTGTGGGTTTTTTTTCCTCTTAACTTTCTCTCTTGGACCACACCTTTCTTCAAGTTTTAGTGTTATCAGTTGAGCCTACAGTTGTTGCAGAGTGAAGAATTAACTTCTGTATGTCCTGCGTAAAACATTCCAGTTTAGATATCTCAGTGTGACATTTATTTATTTATTTATTTATTTATAACAATAACATGATGCCTTGATTAATTTCCAGTTTGTGATCTGTTGTAACTCTCTGGATTTGTGTTAAAAGCCGCAGCTGTTTGGTTTCGATTTTGTACTTAATAAAGTTCCTAATAAATTTAGTATTCTACATTCCAGTTGCAGGTCCAAAAGTTGAGAAACTTCTTGTCAAAATCATTAAGCCACTTGATACATCTCCCTACACAGCCATTGGCAATATCACTAAAATTGCTGTTGGAAATTCTTCTGTTTTGACATATACATCCTGCTAATTTCACTCAGTCCTAAGCTGGTCTTAACAAGCTTTGTACCACTTCAGAAGTTTTTCCTCCTCATATCCCTCAGCCCTACATTAGAGATGAGCAGCAATTCACAAAGGAGATGATTACTACCTTCTGAGTTGGTGAAACTACACAGCTACTGAGTCAGCCTTCAGAAGGGTTGTCATTTACAGGCCTCCCACTTTTGGGCCATCCGTGAGGCTTTGAAAAAGTCCTCCTTTCTCTATTCAGTGGAATTTAAAGAGCTTGTGGTACATAAATATGTCTAATGCTGCAGTGAAATAGTTTAGTGGCCTAAATAAAGCAGAGTCCAAGCAAGATAAGGATCAAATTATCCAGTAAAGGAAGTTACATATTGGCTGCCAAGTTTTAGCAATCTCACCGTCTCTTTCTAAGTCTTCAGGAAGCACTTGAAAATATATCTATGTTAGGAAACTTCATGAAATAATCGCTATCAGTGCAATCAACTTCCATAGCTGACAGCATCACATTCAATGTTAAAAGTCTTTGGTGCGGTTGATAAAAGTGAGCTGCAAGAGTTGCTTCTGAATTAGGGGCCTCATCTGTTCTGCCAGTTCATTATCTGGTTGTTGAAGAAGAGAACCTTTTTTCTGTGTGACAAGACAATTTTAAGGGGAAAAAAATCTGTGTGAGAAATTGTACTTTTTCTACAGAGAAGTTTGCATTGGTTTCATAAACATGTTTTTGTTACAACTCTGAAGCTAGATGCTGATGTACAGAAGTATTAGTTGGGTGGGACTGGAAGATAATCAATCCTGTTAGATATCTGTATTAGAGACTATCATAGAACTGATATTCTTGATCAGAGAAGATTATATTTTTATAGTGTTCTGAGATAAAAAAAAATGTAAGACTTCTTTTGGACTTAGGAATGATTTTTAAAACAAAAAAAAGCTTTATGTTGATATGAATTTTGTTATTTTTATTTACTGTGTTTTAGGAGAATGCCTGTCTTTGAAATATGAGTGAAAAAATTAATTGAGATAATCAAGTTTAATTTAGTAAAAATGATTTTTCAAAGGAATTGGGGACTTTTCATGTTCAGTTCAGAATACTCAAAAAAGTACTTTGAGGAGAAAGGAGAGTGGAAGGAGAGTGAAGTAGAATTGCACAGAACTTCATGCACATGGATTACATGTGCTGCAATGGAAAAAGGACAAAAAACAACTATAAAATCAGCATATTCATCAAGTAATATCCCTTTCAAGCTAATTTTTTCAGATTTTTTTTAGTCTTATGAAATGTAAACTTTTCTTTTTTTGGCAATAAAACCCCTTGGTGCTTGGAAATACAGTTAAGTGCAAAAAATGCACACTAAGGTGAATTTAATTTATGGTGTATTTACTTTATTGGTACTGCAATAGCAGCAGAGTGAAAAACTAAGTATTTTCTTGGCAGTCTAAAAGGTTTAATGGAGTAAAATCAGGAGGACAGGACTCTTCTTTTTTTTTCTTCCTTTTTTTTTCTTTTTTTCCCCTCATTCCTCTTCTTTCATCTGTTGTGAAATATGTTTGACTCTAGTAAGACTTGCATCCAGACCAGGTAAATGACAGGGATATAGATAGAAACATTATCATCTGATTGTGAAAGAGGTGCTGTTACTGAAAGCCATCTGTGTAATTATCTACTAAAAAAACCTCTATGAAAGAGATTTATTCCTCAAAAAAACATGCTATACAGCATTAAAATACCAGTTAAAATGTATTAATAAAACAGATTCCCATAAAAGAAGCTGTTGCATTGCACTGAGTGAAATATTTCCAAATATTGCTTAAATTTTTATAATACTAATTTTTCTGAAAATATATGTCAGTTAACGAAGGAGGAATGCAAGTTACATTTACATTACACTACATTCTAGTTTAGTACATCTGTTGCTTCATTCTCTAGCTTTTGAATCATTGTGGTTATAGTTTTTCAGAGAATATCATGGTCTGATGAATTTAATTGAACTAAAAGTTACCACTTTTAGTGGTACCACCATTTTAGATTAGCACCATTAATGTTTTATATTAATAAGCAGATTTAATATTTTGTTGTAGTCAGTTTGAAAACTGTGCAAATAATGTAAATATATTTTCCCAATCCCACATGCATAATTCCTGTTGATGCCAAGGACCTCACGGCATTCAGAGTATATGCTGTAATCTCTAGTAGCTCTTGGTTTTCGTTGTAACGTTAGACATATTTCGACTCATCCTAATGTATTTTAAAAGACCTTATAGTGTCTTCTGATCTCTGCTGGATCACAAAGCAAACCCTGGAATAGTCTCTTCTAACAGAAACATTAATCAATGCAAGTTGTCTGAACTGATTCAGACAGTAAAGCTGGCAGCTTTCCAAAGCACCAACTTTTCTACAGTTTCAGCTGCGATAACTTTTTGTTTATAACGCGTTTATTGCTTATTGAGATGTTTCAGGAGAAAATTATCTCTGAGGATGAAAATGAAGATGGTGCAAATAAAATGGTTATAAAGCGCATATGGATTCTTAACAGAGCAGCTATAAACCACTTGGTATAAGAAATTAGTTACTGCATAGTATTGTCCAGTTCATTTTACCTCAGTCTTGCTTTCTATATAGTGCTTTGTTAACTGCATCTTGAACAAAATTCCTTTCTGTTTTCTGTTTTTACTTTGCTGGGGAAGTATTTAAGTAATGCATAAGCTTGCATTTATTTCCAAGATTGTTAATGGACCTGAAAAACACTACTAGTTTTCTAAGTATCTCTAAACTGAGGAACTGCCTGGTTGCAAAACTGTTAGATGATGTTACTGGAACTGTAAGAAAAAAACCTTATTGTTTCCTGGAAGTGGGGCTGGTGAAAGTCCAGTCTTTGCTATCAATCTGTCAGGCCTGTCTTTTGCTGGATCCTTTTCTTCAGGCTGGGATGAATTAGAGTGGGAGCGTGCTCTGGCAAGATCGGTCCGTGTATGCGAACTACTTGACTGCCATAAACTCAGAAGAATTAATTCCTGTTGTAGTGAACTAACTGATTTACGCTGTGTCGATCTTCCATAAATAGAGCTGAATCAGTTTCTAATGAGACATACAAGAATCCTTTCTTACATGCTTGAAATCTTTTCTGAAAAGTTTTAATTAAGCTTTTACTTACAAACTGTGTGTGTTTTTTAAAGTCATTTATATTCAGTATACAGAAAGTGGGATGCAGCTAGTTGTCACCTCATATTAAAGAAAACTTATTGTTCTCTTTAAAGCAAAAACTCGACCGAGCATTTATATTTTGTTGTATTAGCTTTTTTTTAACACCTAGTTTTCTTACTTGCTGTTTTTGAAGTAATGTTAAAATCATATAGATATTTCATACCAGTAACCAAAACCAGATGGGTCTTAGGATAAGCATTGCCTTTTGAATTGAAGGTCCTGTTGAAGTTGGTTAATCTTAGATAAAGTTACCTTGGCATGGTATAGCTTAGTGTAATTTTGTAAGTGTGTTGCATAGCTTAGTTGGATGCCATAAACAGTATCTTGCTCAACATGAAAATTAAGTTTTGGGTTTTAAGAAAATACTTCTGGAAAAAACAGCAGAAGGACAACCAAAGTCTGCCAAAAAAAAAAGAAATAGGGGGGCGGGGCTGAGGAATATACCTAAACCTGAGGGGTATTTTTAACACCTTCAGAATTGCATCCAGAACAGCAAAATACATTCAAACAACTTTGTCGCTCACTAGTGATCTGAGTCTCTTGTTTATAGTCCTAGGAAGGTTATTAACTAGTCTTTAACAGAAATGAGATCTATTTCCAAGTGACTAATTAATATTTCATTTCTATTTATTTATTTATAGAAGAGCTGTTTTTTTAAAAAAAGACTGCCATTGTGGTTTCTGGCTAGTGAACAAAGCTGGTTTAACTATCTGCTACAATGTACTAATTGGATTTGACCCTTGTAACTGTAACAGAAAAATAGATAGTTCAAATTTATTATTTACTATAATTGTCTTCATTAATTATTTCTACTCATGGAGTTTCGTGTATTGCTTTAGTTGCAATGCATTACTGGAGCAGCTGAGAACTGCCCTTCACAGTTCATTGCCTAAGACCTGTCACAGTGTACAACATTTTTGTAGCCATTACAAATACAAAGCTTTCAGAGGGTGCAACCAGAGAAATTATTGGGAAACTGGGGAGTGATTCATGGGCCATGAGCGTACCTGAGCATGCTTCACCTGACCACCAAACCCTACTTAAGAAAGGTGCAGGTCTCCAGTAAGTCTTTGGTTGATCTGTCAGTCCTGTGGGAATGCCTAGGGTGCTCAAAATGGCAGTTGCCACCTATGGTTAGGCATGAGAATCACACTTTGGCTATGTGGGAAAAAGCATACCTTCAGTGGTTGTATGTAATAAGTTTTACAACAGAAGAGGGGCAATATTAGGACCCAGCACTACAAGGAACCTCCCAGAGGGTTCCCGGGCAGTGTTTGGTATCTGAGCTCTCAGGTTCTTCCCTCTGTTGGGAAAGAACAGTCCCACGAGTTGTTCTTGTGAGAGCAGCCAGCTGTAAAACACTGATCTCTTTATCTAAGAAATGATAATAATTATAAATAAAAGAAGTAAAAGGCATCTAAATACCAGGAAATGTTCAGTTAGAAATTTTCACTCAAATACTTTTGCTTTTCAACTTCCCAGAGAAAACTCAAAAAATTTTAATGAAAGTAGGCTCTTTGCAGTAATAGCAACCCCCTTCCCTCCCTTTTTTTCCAGTGAAAGACAGTGTTGAGGGGAAAAAAGTAATCCATTTTTGTGATATGACTGCTAAATGTATTTTAATGTTTCTCTATACCATGCACACATTTATTTTTCAGCTGTTTACACTGTATTTCTCTTTCACATACTTATTAACTGCAGACAGTAAATTGTGTATTTTTTCCCTGTACAGGAATGCTTTGTTCCAATATAGCAGTAATTTCTCTATCCTATTTTTATGTTTTATTGATCTCTGCCTTCATTGTACTTTACCTGCTGTAACCTTATTGCTGCTCCTGAGGTCCTAAATGTGTCAGTCTGGACTGGAAAGGCTCATTTTTCTTCCAAGTTATGACCCCATCTAGAATTTAGCTGTAACTTCTACTTGTCTTTAAATCAGTGCTTTCAGTTAAAGAATACATCCATGAAAAGCAGCAGATGATACTTTCCAAAACTGTGGAAGGTTACACACAGCTCAGTGTAGGTGCTTAGAAGAAACTAAAAAAAAACAATTGGAAAAATATCCAGTACAAACATAAATGACAGCTCCAATGCACTTTGCAACCTGCAAACAGAAAAACAGTAAATTAAATGAGTTAAGATTGCCAAGTATTCCTTCAAATTTAACTTAATTGAAGTGTGTGAGAGTGTGTGTGTGTGTGTGTGTGTAGAAGAAAATACACCAAAGTCAGAGCAGAGGTCTGGGATTGAAATCCTGTCTCTGTCAAAATCAGTGAGAATCTTGCCTTTGATTTTAACCAGGCCAGGACTTAATTTCATTTCTTCTTTCTGGTTTTCCTTTAATGCTTCCAAGAATCCATCACCAAGTATCCCAGGGTCCAAGAAATCAAGATTTGATATTACATGTTGGCTTGAGCTCAGTAGGAAATGTGTCATGGCTATTTCCTTTACAATCTCGAAGACTTGCTCTAACGGGAAGAGCCTTTCGTTCAACCAAACAATGCAATGCTCTTGCACAGAGGATAAAAATACCTTTTAAAAGATTTTTTGCCTGTCCTGCACTAACTTTCAGAATTCTGTTATGATCATCATACAGACTGGTGGAGAGGATTAATGAGGTTTCGCTCATTTTATCTTTGCCTTTCCCAGGATGTTAATAGCTTGTGTGCATGTGTCTAGGTTAAATGAGGCTTTAATATAACCATATACTAGCAGAAGCAGAACACTTTCTTTCTTTCTTTCTTTCTTTCTTAGGCCAGCTGGAAAAAGTGGGCAAGATACTAAATTTCGGCCAAAATTACATGAGCTGTTTTTTGGTGACAACTGATTCCTGTTTTCGTCACCTCCTGCAGGGTATGAGCACAAGTATCCCATGGCTGGGTGGGGATTCTGACCATCGTTCTCTGGACTGTAATTCAGGTCCGTTCCCCAGGTTTAAACCCTTGTATTATCCTTCTTCTTGTGATAATACAAAAAGTGACAAGAAAGAATAAAATCTTCCTAAAAATATTGTGTGCTACAGCTACTTTGTCAGAAATTAAATTGTGCCCTCCTGGACTGCCTTATCAGTTTAGATTAGTATTGCTGGATGGTAAGGTAGTGCTCAGGAACATGGGGTAGTGATCCTGCAACCTGGGCCCAGTGACTGGAGGACTGAGTGATAAAAAATAGTCTTATATGGGTACCAGTGTGTGTCTGTCCTTTAGTAGCTGAGTGATACCTGTCCAGGTTTGTACTGGAAGTTTTTTTTCCTATTTTGAGTCTCTGTGAGAGCACTTGGTACACTACAAGAAGTAGAACACATTTGGGGATGAGAATTTCCGTGAGGTTGATTTGTGTTACACATCCCTCAGGCATTTTCTTAAAACTTTGTGTTGCTACTTCAATAATTACAGCCTCAGTTCCTCTGTCTCAAAACTAATTATTTTGCTTGTTGCTCGTGATGAATACTTCTAGCACTATGCTAAAACTACACATAACAGTAACCCAGCATCCCTATGCTCAAAAGCTAAACTACTGAAAAATCAATGCTATCATTAATTACACAAATATTGCCATTAGGTTTGTTTATTACCACACTTTTCTGCAAATTGCATTCTTAATTAGGCATGTAGCCTCAGTGTTCTAACAACACTAAACATGATCACTTCTTCAAATTAAAAGCATATTATGTTATAAAATTCTATGAAAATGGTAATTAGTGCTATGGAGTTAAGAAATTTCTCAAAATTTTGACATCTAGATCCATTTTTTAAATATTGATCTCCATGTTGAATGATAGGCTCCATAAATATATTTCTGATGGATCTATTCTTATTTCTGATAGGAATTGTACTGCAGATGCCCCTTATCTTTGAAACTGCAAAAGACATTGTAAATCACAGAATCATAGAATGATTAAGGTTGGAAGGGACCTCTGCAGGACATCTGATCCAACCTCCCAGGTCAAGCAGGACCACCTAGAGCCAATTGCTCAAGACCACGTCTATAGGGCTTTGAATATCATAGAAATTTCCTAATGTCCAATCTAAACCTCCC
>NW_009206154.1:33306-48725 GCF_000690835.1 Fulmarus glacialis | reverse complement strand
TGATTCTATGATTCTATGATTTTTCTTCTATGGCTGTTACAGCAGTTTAATGTCCTGTACTAGTAGCTCCTTTTTTCTGCTTTGTCGTCCAGGCTTTTTGCATTAATCTAGGAACACTGAAATTGTTTCTCTCAGACCTTATCCAATTTCTTGTGTGAATTAAATGCAGTAACTTTCATTAGCTGTATTGACTTCTACTCTCAGTTATTTTCACATTGTGGTTCTTTGTTTTTTTGTTTTTGTTTCATGGGGGGGATTTTTTTCTTTTGTTATTCATCTTCCTGCCTTCTGTGCCTTTTTATCCATTATTGCAGTCTTATTTACCTGACTTTTCTTTTCTCTGTGTACTGAAAACAGGTGTGGAGCTATTAAGATTCTCTCCCAACAATGTTCTTAATTTCCATGTTGTCTCATAAGATATGTCTACACTGATTTTAGAATCTCAGTACTCCGAGGATTTGGCAGAAGTCAGTCCAATGAGAAGGTGCAGAGACACCTTTTCTGTTGCAAAGTCCCTGACAGACCTTCAGGGCTCGGGCCCTTCAGGGCCCTGCTCATATCATGTCACATGCCCAAAAGCCCCTGGCAAGGCTGCTTATTGTTTTGCCACTTCCTAAGCTGGTCTGTGAATGTTTCTGAAAGATCTTCCTTACCTCTCAAGTATCTTTAGCATTACCTTGGTGGAATAGGCAGTAATCCGGTTTTAATAATCATCAGATGGGTGAAATGTCTGGCTTGCCAGTTGCCCACAGTTCCCCCTATAGCCAAGAAATGTTAAGATAGAATAAAGTAAGTATTTATAAAATCCAAATATTAAGAGCTCAGGTACTATGTTTAGAGAAAGGAGTATGTACATGAAAGAAAAACTGTATGTTAGATCATCTCCAAAAGGTTTATTTCTTTCTTTGATCAAATAAGCTGTCAGGATGCTTAGATGGACTTGCACACACAAGGATTTCTTACACAAAATCTTTCTCCAACATTATTACTTTCACTGAAGAGAGTCCTTATTTTGGGGATATATATTTCCTTATGTGCCATCACGTCTCTCCAAGTTTCTCTTGAGATTCAGACCTTCAGAATGCAACTTCAGATCTAAAAAATTTCTGTGGACTCTAACTTGACTGGGATCCTTGTCTGAATAAACTGCTGAAAATTGTTTACTGGGCTAATTAATTTTCAGAAAGACTGATGCTCTTTGGGTATAATTTTTAAAACCACTGATTATCTAGGTGTTAGAGTGACTATCCCAGTTCATAACTAATCACAAATATACAAAACCCTAGGAAAATGCTCCTTTCCCCCAGATGAGAGTGAATCAACAGGCAAGTCATCATCATCATCATCAAGTTCCCAAATTTTCTTTCTAACACAAGCCATTATTCTCCTTACTCTTTTTGCTTATTCCTGTCCTCTGCTAGAAAGTAAAGATTCCCCTAAAAGTCACTTCAGAGCCCACTTCTTTTAATATCCGCCCTAAACTTAGTATCATTGAATTATTTTTTCTGGAGCTCATTAAATCCTGCTCAAAGCAAGTGCAGTTTCGAAGATTGATCAGGACCATGTTGAACCAATGTTGTGGTTTAACCCCAGCCAGCAGCTAAACCCCACGCAGCCGCTCACTCACTCCCCCCCCACCCCTCTAGGGAAGCGGCGGGGGGCAAATACCCCTCTGATAGGATGGGGGAGAGAATCGGGAGGGCACAAGTAGGAAAACTCATGGGTTGAGGTAAAAACAGTTCAATAATTGAAATAAAATGAAATAGAACAGTAATAATAACAACGATAACAACAACAATAGCAGAATATACAAAACAGGCAACACACAGTGCAACTGCTCACCGACCGCTGACCGCGTGTAATGAACGGGGGTGAGCCACCCCACACCCCTGGTTTTTATACTGAGCATGAAGTCACATGGTATAGAATACCCCATTGGCCAGCTGGGTCAACCGCCCTGGCTACGCTCCCCCCCCACTCCACAGCTTCCCCTGCACTTGGCAGGGCATGGGAGGCCAAAAAGAGAAACAAAAAGTCCCTGGTGCAAGCACCATCCAGCAACAGCCAGAGCATCAATGGGCCATCAACACTCCTCTCATACCAAACCCAAAACACAGCACATCCCCCAAGCTACTGGGAAGAAAGTTAACTCTGTCCCAGCCGGAACCAGGTAAACCAAGCACGAAAATCTCCAGGGATGGAGACCCTGAAACGTCTCTGGGAACCTGTTCCAGTGCTTAATCCCTCTCACCATGAACATAGTTTTCCCTTGGTCCAGGCAAATTTCCTTTGCTACACCTTCTGAAAATTGTTTCTCATGCTTTTGCTTGTCAGCCTGAAAAGTCTGGCTCTATCTTCTCGATAGTTCACTTCTAGGTAGTTGAAGGCAGCAGTCTGATCCCCCTTAGCCTTCTTTTTTTCAGGTTGAACAAATAAATTTCTTTTGGTCTCTGTATGTCATGTCCCAGCCATCCCAGTCATCAGTTGTTACTAGGAGCATCCAAAGCTAGACACTGTTTTGGATGGAGCTTCACAAGGGCAAAACAAAAGGAAATACCCACTCTCTCATACCTCCTGGCTACACTTTAGCTGTCCAGTATGCTGTTATCCTTCACTGCCATAAGGGTGCACTGCTGCCTCATATTCATCTTGCTGTCCATCATGCCCTTATCTGCAGAGCTGATTTCTAACCAGTCATCTCCAGCCTTGCTGTTACCTGCCTTTACCTGGACTCTGCCTTTGCCTTTGCTTTCCTCCACCTTCATGGGTCAGCTGTTTTTCCACCTGTCAAAGTCCCCTGCTCCCCCTTCAGTGTATCAGCTGCTCCCCTCTCTTTGGTGTTGTTTATGAACCAGATGATCCTATCCCAAAGGTGTTTAATAGTATCAGTCCTTGTACTGAGCTCTGAGGAGGGCCACTTGTAACTGGCTGCCTGTTAGACTCTGAACTGTTGACCACAATACTTCAAGTGCAGTGATCCAGCCAGTTTTTCCCTCTCCTTGAAATTTGCCCATCCTTTCTGTACCCATTCAGCGTGCCTGCAAGAATGCTATGGGAGACTGTGTCCAAAGCCTTGCTAAAGTCAAGGTAAATGACACACACTGCTCTCCCTTTGTCTGCAGAGCCGGTCATTTAATCATGGAAGGCAATCAAGATTAATTAGGATAATTAAGGATAATTACAGATAAAGGATAATTATAGAATTTTCCCTACCTTCCATCAACTTCAGAACCACATTTTACATCCTTAGTCTGGTGGTTAGTTTGCTATTCCAGTTTCTCTATCTGTACCGGTGACAGACTTATTAATTCCCCTTCATAATTAGTCCCCAGTTGCATAGATTTGATTCTTCTTATGAATCTCAGGTACTCTCTTCTATGTTTTATCACCTCTTTTCCCTTGCAAACTCTGTATATCATTCACATTTCCCTTTGGGCTTTAGCCTCTAACTATATCTGTCTCCTGTTCTTCTCTTGAGAGTCCAGTTGCTTATTTCATTAGTTGCACTGCAGCTTCTGCTTGGCTCTTTTCATTATACTTCAGAGCTTCAAAGCTCTTTATGTAGAAATACATTCATAACTTGGTTGTATTTACCTTTGAGTAGATTATGGCACAAATATTACTATATGTGAATTTGGCATGGAGCTATGCACTAGCTTAATCATAGCTATTATATATTCCAAAAATAGACTTTGATTTACACGGACTAGGAACATGCTTTATATAGCTTATTGATAGGTAGGATAACACATTTAAAATTGGTGCACAAATTTCGTATGCAAAAGATGGAATTGCACACTTAAGTTGAAATGCTCTATAGTTTTGTAGTAGGGGAAAAAATGCATATCTACATTTGCAATTTCAGTTGGTGGATGCCCAATTTATATGCATATGCTGCAAATGTGAGTTTTAAAAGGAAATAGTAACCTGCTGTATATCTTGGAGTTTTGGCAGGCTTTGATTTGCACCTAGGTAATTGTCTTATACTGCAAACCTGAAGGATCATTTATAAAGCTTTTAGATGGTGACCATAGCAGTATTTAGGTGTAAAAGAGATTATTGTAGTAAATGAATCTTGTCTAAAAACTAGCAGAAGAAAATTTGTTTAGTGTTCAGTTAAAAGCACAATGACTTTATCATTTATCTTGACTCAGAATTTTGGCTGTAACTCTTCTGACTCACACAGTTGCAAAAGGAAAAAGGATACATGCTCCCCCTCCTCTCTATTTCTTATCCAAAACCAAGCAATTATATTTTAGAAGAAACCATTTGAAGGACAACCAACTTCACTGCAAGTATCTTAGGCCTCCAGCAGTTTAGCATGACTCTTGCTGCAATGACATCTGTAAATGTATACTGTTGCTGCAGTGTGCCTCCTAGTGTTTTCTATAATTCTGTGGCAGAAACCATATTACTTACTGCCTGCTGCGTTCAATACTGTATTTCGGTAGTTACTGCTGTAATGGACACATTATGCTCACCAAAACAGTATGCCTGGGAATCTAGGTAGACACTTCTCTGTGTGTGTAAATGCTAACTGCTCAGACTTACACGTTTTTATCTACACAAGAATACATAATTGAGAGAAGTGGAAAGATTTTGACGGATATATAAAAATATATTTCTTGAGAGACAAGTACCTCATAGCATTCTGACTGTCCAGTGTATTACTTTTGAAATAGATACCTTCTTTTCTCTTGACTGAAGAATTATTTCAGTAAAATGAACTTTTCCCCCACAGAAGTGGATTATGATAAATGGATAGAAAGTGCTGCACTTAACTCATAGGTTACCTTTCAAGTAACTTGATACTCCCATTGAGTATTCCTGACTCTAGAATTGGTAGCATCTGAAATGTGGGTGGCAAACATCCTACTGTGGGAACTAGCATCCTATTCTCTCTACTTAAAATAGTACATATGGGTACAAGCTATTTGTGTCTGTACTGGGAGGAAGGCATTCTAGCCCATACTATGTGTATCTGGCAGAGTTGTTGCATTACAGCCTACATCTAAACGTTTCATACGCAGGACCAGAGCTGAAGTCCATTGATCTCACTGAATGCCAAAAAAGACATGCAATAAATGAAAACAGACAGTAGCTGCATACAGCTAAAAGGCAGAAAGGTTCTTATGGAAGTATTGTCAAGCTGAATCTACACAAGGTAGAATGGAACGCAAAGAGTTTTCTGTATTTTAAAATACTCATTAATCATAGGATGGAAAGGAACATTAAAATTAATTCTAGCAGTCCAATTGCATATTCAGATTTAATTTAGCTGCTTTGTCCATACACTTGATCATACTTTCCTTAATCACTACATCAAAAATAATTTTTTCCTCCAGAGAGACCACTCCTTTGTCTTAAACTTGAACCCTTACACTCCTAACTAATCTAATTCCATTCTCTCAACTAATTTTCCACTCTTTTTTCTTACTTTTCCAGCAAAGAAAAACTGAATGATGAGTTCAGATTTTTTTTTTTTTAAGTGAAAACGTCATCCTGGGACTAGGCCAGAGCTAGTCTGAGCAAGAATGTTGGTCAGAACAGAATGGTTTGGTCAAAGTTCTGGGCATCTCAAAACAGGGTTGTATACTGGAAACTATTGAGCAGCTTTAACAGTAGGTTATGCTTTCAGCACTCCTTATAGTATATCTAGTCAAAACCAGGAGAGGAAAAGAAATAGTTTAAAAAGCAAGCAAAACTTAAATATTGTCAGTCTTGAGAAACACATAACGTTAAATACACTGTGACTATTTATCTAGGCGCTATTAAGTGTCAATGCTTTTTCTGCTAATGCTAGTAAATCACTTCAGATTTATTAAAAAAGAGAAAAAGGGAGTAGTTGTCCATCAAAGAAAACAAACAATTGGTGATTTATAAGAGGCGAGAAGGCCAACCTGAAGGAAGTTCAAGTGTCCCCTGAAATCTCAGCCAGTGCTGTAACAAACCCGAGTTAGAAGCCTTTCCAGGAAAGGGACGAGGAAAAGAAAGCATGCCCTCAGCAGAAAGAAGTGAAGCAGATACTGATTCAGCTGGGTTGTTGTTTTTTTTTTTTTCTTATCTGTGGCAGACTATGAGCTTAATGACAGTGAAATGATGATTAGTAGGTCATCAGGCTGAAACTGAGACCTATGAATGCCCAAGAGGAATAGTCTGAATATTCCTCCTATATTGGATAAGTAGGCCAAGATAAATCCCTTCTGACTACTATGCTAAAAGTATTTGAAAGACAGAGAGGTAAGGACAAAAATGTGTGTTTATGGCTGTCCTCAAACTAGCCAAATCTGTATTTTTACACGTTGGCATAAACTGTGGATCTAATAAAGAAATGGAAAAAAAGAGTGTAAGAAGAAAACAGTGTAAGAAATTGTGGAAATGTAGTTGAAATGAATAGAAAATGTGCTATTGATAAAATCAAAAAGGAAAGTAGTTTTCTTTTGGAGCAAGATCCTGGATAGGACCTCCAGGGCCTTGTTTCCTTGCTGGAGATGACAGGAGTAATTTAGAGATGTCTCAAGTTTAGACTGAAAACTCAGGTCAGGTAACAAAGCAGAAGGCAATATGCATTCTCCTTTTGGATTGTAGCTTTAGTGAATAACTTGACAAAAAAAAATTAATTATACAGGAATCTCAGCTGAACTGAACTTTACAAATCAGATGAAAATAGTATGGCTGAAACCTTGCCAAATAAAGAGCCACTTGCAAGCAACTGGGAAACTTGTGTTTTCAAAGTGCAAGCTCAGATTTGTCCAGTAAGGGCAGGGCTCATGCTGAGAACTTTGATCTTGCATTGTGATTTAAATTCATTTCTGCATCAAAGACATGGTAGTGCTGCGATGGATGGCTGCAGTCTGCTTGGTTGGACTATTGGATAACTGCTTGATTTCCCAATATTGAAGGGCTAAACATAAAGCATACTTTCATCATTGCTGGGAGTGCGTCTATTGACACTGGGAAATATTTATTTATGCAAGTTATGCTATAGTTGAAGTATGACAGCAGGGGTTATGTTTTATTCACCTTTGGAATTGCATGGTACTGGAAACCTGGAGGAGGAGCGACACAGGAGCTTTTACATGAGCTTATTACTTTCAGACAGTCTTCCTAAACAAGAGAGTGATCTTCACAGAGACAGCTACTCTGGACTTCTACAAAATGAAGAGGGAAAAAATGCTGGTTCTATTAAGTTGTGAGCAACTAGGTATTACCTGGATACTTTGCAATCTTTTGGGCTTTTCTAGTTAATAGGATTTATGCTTTCTTCTTTGCAAGATTTATGTTTCTCTTATGCTAAAAGATACCATATTTCAGTACTGTGAGACCTAGGATGGAGTCTCACTGCAGCAATGAATCTATGCAGATGACTGTGAGAGGAGAAACATAAAGTAGAGGCAGCTAATTAATTTTGAAACCTTTATATAATTTTACATATCAGCCTGAATCTGTACATATTTAACAGTAGCATTTGCCTTTACGATTTCATATACGTGCTTCATTTCATTGGCATTGAGTGATTTAAATGACTACAGCCACATGAGCAGATTTTTGAATCTCAGGCTCCTTGTGGCTTTTTCAATGCCTGTTTGCTTTTTATAGCTTTGATTCTTTGTCTTACAATGATTAAGAGGTGAGACCAACAAAAAACAAAGCAAAGTCTTGTCTGAATGTACTTAGGACCTGGTATGAAATGTAGCCAGGGACACATTCTTTCTACCTCCATAATCCATGACAAGAAAAGGCAAATTATAAATGACAGTACTCCAGCAAACAGAATGCATGTAAGATTAATAAAAGTGGGACTGCTGATTATCTTGATCACTCCCTGAATGATGATATAAGAAGTCTGAGCAAGTGCCAGAGATTTATTTTTTAAAAATGCTTAGGATCTTGATGTGGGTGTTCGGTCTTTTTTGTTGAATGCACTTTAAGGATTCAATTCTGCAGCAGTATACTTTTTAAGCAAGTTTAAAATAGCACTGTAGTTTTAAAATGTACTTCTTCATAGCCTTGCTCTTGAGAATTAGGCTTAATCTTCCAAGATAAAAAAGTCACAAATGTTGATTCATCATTATCTGAAGTGTACTGCACACATAGTTTTTATGTGGAAGAATACTGTTAAAGAGCCAATTTGAGGAGTTGGATGAAACTATACTAGTAATAAGTATGGATTGTTTGCAGTTGGAATTGGTTTTAAATTGAATCCTTCAGTTTGGCTTTTTTTTTTAATATGAAAACATTGCCTATTTTAAGGAACAAGTGCCATGTAGTATTGCTAATGAAAATATAGAAAACAAAGAGATAATTTAAAATTTCTTTTATGGGTTACTCCCTGGCTATTATATGTCTAATTATTTTTTTTTCTATAAAATAATGTTTTGGGTTTTTTTTTTACTTTTTTCAAAGCACAAATGTCATTAAGTTACTAGAATCTTCTAACCTATTCATCTGACCTGATATTTCCGTGCCACTAATTTACCTTGAAAGGATCATCTTCTCAAGAGCCTGAAGTTAAGGAATTTGTATTCTTTTTATCTTGGAAACTGTGAAATGTTGGAAACCACAAAAACAAACAAATGGCCTGGATTTAGTAAATACGTAATGTTCAGAAAGAAGGTTAGGCAAGTTTTAACCCTTGTTTTCTGTGATCAAAAACGCATCTGACCTTGTCCTAAATCTAACAAGGGCTCAAAAATCTATGATCTCATATGGTGATATAGGCACTAATACTTAATTGAATCCTCTGGATCCTTGCAAGATGAAAAAATGTGATCCTAGACTTCGGTCCTGCTATGTGCAGTCCTAATCTTAAATACAATGGGTAGCCTAAAACATAAAACCAAGCCAGAGACCATTCACACCAGAGAAGTATAAGCCACTTCTACTGTTGCCACCAGCTGTCATCCTAAACAGGTCCTCTCACTTGTATCTCTAGTTTTATGTCCACGCTCAGTGGGGACTCCTGTTGAGAGAAGACCACTTTGGCCTTAAAACCAGTGCAGTCCAAAGAACTCTGAAGCCTCAAACATTAAATTGATTTTTTGTGAGTTTCCTGATCCTATACCTACCCTAATCCAATCCTAACTGTAGCCAAAAACCTCTATGAAGAATGGAAAAACATGCAAATTATTATTTCCTTCTGGAACAAATCCTTACTCTGAACCAACAGCCCTCCCAAGATCTATCCATATCAGAACAGAATGAAACTGTCCCCTCATTTTACATTATCATCCAGTGCTAATCGCTGCTGCCTTTCCAAACCATGCTTGCAGTACCAAACCTAGCCCAGAGACTTCTTTTCAGGTCACAAAACTGATAAACAGAACCCACAGATTTGCTTTTCTCCTCTTCAGCACAATGTTTCAACCTAAACTGACATGGTTTTTGTCACCCAGTAGACTATGTATTTCTGCAGTTTCTGTTTTCTCTGACCAAACTCTTACTCAAGACTTAACTATTCATAAATATTGGCCCAGAGAACTAGCTCCCTGGACAACAAAAAATAAAGGGTTTTGTCTTCTGGAACCAGCCTTCCTGCTTCTAATGGTGGGCCTGGTAGAAGGAGGTCTCAGTAACAGAGTTGTTAAGTTCCTGTACTCCAAAATCCTTATTATAAATGTAACTAGAAACTCCTCTATGGACGAGATTCAAATATGAACTGTTTCCTTTCCAGAAACTGCTTTCTTCCTCGTCCAGAGCCATTTTGAATGCGTAAACCTGATGTTTTTATTTCAACTTCCCACAGCCCAAGGTGTAAGCTTTAATCAGCATCCAGAACAAGAAAATTAAAAAGGCCCTTTTTGATTTCTGAAACCTTCATCCTAGACTAGTATCATTTGCAGGACCAAATAGTGAAACTGGCTGTTTAAGAATTGCTGTTTGTATTAAGAATTCCCAACTCACTAAGGAATAAACTGCCATCCATAGGGTCATGAGCTTTACAGGATCTTGAATAAATCTAACTCCTTGGCTTGTCCAGTCCATGACCTTAGCCATAACTATGACCCCACACCTAGGTTCTCAAACAGAATAGAGAGATGGACAGGGGGAAAAAAAAAAAAAAAAGATTAAGCTATTTCTTTTTGCCGCAGTGGAACAAAATGTCTCAGTGAGTCCTGAAGAATAAAGAACATGAATTTACATTCATGGCTTCATGCCCTGCTCCCAGGAAAGTTAAGATGAACCACAGCTCTACTCGTATGCTCATACCTTTGACATGTTTACAAGAACAGAACAAAACACCAAAAAAAAATCTTCCAACATGAAAAGAAGCTTTCTTCTGGATCGGCTCCCTGAGACCTACTGCCATGCGGTGTTCTGTAAATCTCAGCAGAGTCAGCATCCTAAGTTTGTGCTTCACTGTGGCAGACCCACATGTGAGCAAAAGCAAAACATAAGCTGTTGATTTATGATTCAGATATTGGAGGATCCCTCAGTAAAACTCTCTCTCCATGCTTTGCTCTCAGAACCTTAAACAGAACTCAAATAGTAGAGCACAGTAGGGTTCGTCTCTACCTCCTCTATCAAAAGCAAACAGAAATTTCTCAAAATAGATGGCTGAACCTTTCAGGACCAACCAAAAAGACTGGGTCTTCATCTCAAGAGGACACAATTGTAAGGACAGTTAGGGAGTATATAAATTTATAGGACTAGAGGGCAATTTTCTAGCACTGATTTTTATCATAGGTCAGCAAAGGCCCATTCACTCTCTTTTCTACCCTACCAGTACTAGAATTTAAAAATATCCCCAAGACATGAACTACAAAAAAATTGAGCAATTCTTTATGTCTAGGTCACAGAAGCCTTGTAAACTGTGCACTTATAGCAATAGTCTGCATCTGAGAATAACAGGACATTAGGGAAACTGATGTCCTTGCTTACCATGCCATCCTAACCAGAACCATAACCTTATGTCTACCAACACATAAGAAGTTTCTTGTTGGACTAGAAGAAAATATCAGCCATTGTCTGGAATGGCTGCCAGGAATTCTGCCAGGAACCTGCAGTTCATCTCTTCCCCAGTTTTCCTGTGCTTAATAACATAGCCTCAAAGACAGTTTAAGGCAAACTATAAATTAAACTGCCTCTGGTTTTAGTCTAGAGGCCAGGCAGGAACCAAGATAAAGCAAATTTCTCAGACACTATTGTAAGGTGATGTTAATTCATGATACGGCCACTGCTAAGCTTAGCCTTATTCCACAGGCTTCTGTTTTTTTTTCTTCTCTTTTAGAGCAAGCCACAATTACAGGGGGAAGAACAGGGAAACAACCTTGTCGCACAGGCTTTGGTAAGCCAAACCTAAACTAAGCAAAAACTAGAGACTCCAAAACAGACTTCAGTAAAAATATAATGTATTCTTTCCCCCTGACTTGAGGATGCAGGATTTCAGGATGCTGCAGAGTAGTGCTTCTCTCTAATCCTAACATTAACAATTCACCAACAGCCATATTCCTCTCTCCAATATTCTATCTGCAATTGTAAACTTAACTGTTACACTACGCTTAAGAGTGGAGATACTCCACACTTGGGTGGTGAATGAAATAGGAATTACTTTTTCTTTGTAGCACTAGATCATATTTTATGTCCCTGAACCTTGAAAGGTCCAGTAATAAAGTAGGAACTTCATTCCCTCTCCTTTCTAATCCTAACCCCAGCTATAAATTTAGTAAAAGGAGCCATCTTGGGAAAATCACTCACCCTGACTTATCCTTTACCATAGGTTTACTAGTTATACAGAGACCCTATTCAAGGAAGAAAATGAAATAGGAGCTACTTTCTTGCTCTGGCATCTGTAATCATTTTATATCACTGCCAAGATTAGGGGGAAAAAAGTCCTAGAAGTCACTATCTTCTTCCTGAATCATTTTTTATCACCTCTGAGCTTTTTCCTGCTGTCCATGACCCTGAGCCTACCTAAGACTTAAACCAGGGCTTAACAGTAAACCAGAGACCTCAAAGTAAACTACCACCCTCTGCCTTGATTGAGGGGCTTTAGTCAGCAGTAATTGTAGCTCCTAACACACTGTTCTGCTTAACCAAAACCCAAAAGGCTCCAAAACTTGCTCTACAATTGTAATTTCTGGAATTAATTGTTCTAATATCTGATGTAAGGGAGTTTTGAAGGATTCAGTAATAAATCAATGTCTTTCTCTAATTCTGATCCAACCCTCACCCTGTTTTTAACAATAATGCTTAGTCACTGTTGTCGTTAGGTTAGGAAAAAACATAAACCATTCTCCCTTCCAGAATCATCACTCATCAATGAGTGATTAATTTTGTGGGATTCAGAACTTCTCAAGACCTCCTCTGTAATCTTAATTTAGGCGTAATGAAAGATTCCTAATCAGGTGTCACAACATACAAATTATTCTTCGTTTATAAAACCAGCATTGTATAACAGTTCCTGCAGGGGTAAAAATAAACTCAGATACAGCAGGAAAAATAAACTCTCATGTCTCCATCATCTGGTAGCTACAGCACTGGATTCTAGTGGTGGAGCACTAATATACGGATTATTCACTAATATAACATTAGTGAAGGGACTGAGAAAAACTCCTTCTTCTGCCACCGGGATTCATTCTACTCCTGAACAAGCACACAGGCAGCTTTGGCAGCAGACAGCCTTTTGGCTACTGTCCTCCACAACTTCCACAGTCTTAAGAAAAACCCAGAGAGTCATCTCTGGGTAGGGACACAAAACATGAGCCATTTTTTTCTTTCATACTCAAATTTCTACAAAGCAAAAGCCACACAGGAGAGGAATATCTTGTTTTTCTGAAGTTCACAACATAACTCTGGCTCAAGGGTAGGCTTAGCAACAGCAGATATTTTAGTCTAGTATTCAGATTATAGTGGAAAAATCGTTCAGATTATAGTCAGAAAAGTCATTCTCCTGGCACTAAGCCATTTTTTACCATAGCAAAATCCTTGGTGTGCAGCAGTACACAACTATGCAATCCCGCTGTCATGGCCCCAAGTGCACCACATGCCCTGACCAGCCTCAGCTGGGACCCTCACCCTCCACCCATGGGCCAGAAGCCCCATTTCAGCCTAGGTCCTGGCCCCCACTCCTGGGCTGAGCCATGCTGTAGGTAGAACCAGCCCTGTTTCTGGCTTCTGCTGTCCTGACTTGCTGGCTGTACTCCTGGATGGACCAGACTTCACCCTACCTGATGATTGCTGGTCTCTCAACAGAGCCTGTTACTGTCATTACCCCTGCCCTGCTCAGATACCATGTTGGCACAGCCCTGTTGGTGCAGTAACTGCCCCAGGTTCACTCCTGGCTCCTTGTCCCTTGGGGAGCAGCCCTGCTCTTGCTGTCACCTGATGCCCTGTGCTCAGTAACCATAACCTTAATTCCAATCCTTTCTCAGCTCATCCTTGTTTGAAATCAGTGAAGTGTCTGCGTATACCAAAAAGCCAAGGTTTCCTGCCTGCTACGAAGCTTTTTCTGTAACCCAAACTCTTCAAGGCCTTTTATACCATGTCTTTAACCTAAACCATGGAACATTCTTTTCTTCTTGAGCCAGCCTTTGCTGAATTTCAGCAGGCCTTGAAAATTGGAGCTCCTTGAAATTTTAATCTGTGCTCCTCACTGTAAGAACAAATTTAGTTTTAGCCTTAATAGTAAGCCAATAAATGCATGTTGAGTGGAACAAATGGTCATTCTCTCCTTCTGAAGCTGGTCCTTGGTACCGGCTCAGGGACCCTGATGGAGTTCTGCAAGGAGCTCTCTGGTCTCTGCTGCTCCTCTGCCTGATCTCCCTCTGCATTCTACTCTCGGTTTACAGCAAACTAGTCTGAAAAGAAAAACAGAGAAGTTATTACCTTTCAGGATTTTCTAGTTTGTGTCTGGATGTTGTGCAAAGTAGTACTCTAAGATTAACTGTGCAGAATCTACTTTCCATAACCCTGTGTTTAACCACAGCACAAACTTCAAGCTAATAATATCCCCTAATAATAATAGTTAATAATAATAACTAATAATAGTTTTGCAAAACTCAGCTGTGTGTGACCCAGGTCCCAGTTTTGAGAAATGCAGCTGTGTGACCTGGCCTCAATTTCATTGAAAAAAAATTAACTTTGAGAAAGTGTGTCAGTTCTGCAAGGTAAGAAAAGCAAAAACCAAGTCAGAAGTGAAATCACTTGAGTCAATAATAGCAGTAGCTCAGGAGGAAAATGCTGGCCTGAAGGAAAGATATAAAATTCTGAGAGAAGATATAGAGAGTAGGAGAATGACAATTTAGCAAGATCAAGGATCATCCTGCTCTAGGCAGTAACTAAACCTCATACTTCCCAGCTGGCTGATAACTGCTGGTCAACAGAGAGCCATTAGGTGTCTGCACCAGGACAGTGAGCATCACTGTTAGTTCCAGTTATTTTACATGTATAGAAGATAATTGTCTTGTATTCAGTAGTTTTGTATAATCCTGCTTGCAAGTCCCCTTCTTCTACACAGTTAAAGGTGCCCAAATTGAAGCGGTCTTCTAAAGAAAGAGTTACAAGTCTTCTAAATAGTAAGCAAATCCCTAACTGTAAGAAAAACCCATACCAGAATATATTGTAAGCTATTTCTCTTTATAGTACCAGGGCCAGTCTTCTGTTAAAAGGGCTTTAAAGAACCCAAATTATAGCCTTTCTCTCGATAAATCTTATGTTTATGACAGCTTGCAGTTTAACTGAGAGACCTAGTGATCCTGCCTGACATTAGAACAAAATAATAACCTTTCTCCCTTTCTGGCATTTAACGCTTATCTATCTCAGGGATGTTCCATGGACAAATAACAAACAAGGTTCTTCAGCCCCTGGTTTCCTAATCCTAATCCTAATCCTAACCCTAGCCATAGTCAAACTTTAGGTATTCTCTGGTAGGAGCAGCAATTTGTTGATATTTAAGACATTGCAAGATCCAGCATTAAGTATTTGTCACGAATGGGTGGTTTTAAGGCCGCGTAAAGAATCACTGGCAGCGATACTGGCAAAGGGTGATTTTAATAGAAATTTATAGAAATGTGACTTAACAGAATTTGATGGCAAGGTTCACTCTATTACTTATTACATGGATTAAGTATACATAGGGGAAAATCATATCAGAATTGTGTTGGAATGATTTGTACAGAGATTGAGGATAAAAGGGTAAAGGGGACCCTCCTGTTGAGTCATGAGGTTCAGAAAAGATCTGACTGGACCCAATCTTAGTCTCAGACTTGGACAACAGTTTGTGTCTAATACAAAAGGGGTTAGGAAGGCCTGTTGGATCACGAGGTTCAGAGTAGACCCCTTTGCTTTCTAAACTCCTTTTCAGAGAGGAGCCTAGGTGCGGCTGGATCTACCCTTAGTCTCAGACCTGGGCAAAGGTTTATGACTAAAGGGTTAAGGGTGTTTAGAGCAACTTAGAGTCCAACAATACTTAAGCATTA
>NW_009206154.1:20253-33134 GCF_000690835.1 Fulmarus glacialis | reverse complement strand
TAATTTATAAAGGTATACCTGTTAAAAATTCCCCTTGAGTCCCATGAAATACTCACGTTAAATGCTTTGGTATTTCTCAATGGGCGAAGGGTTGAGCCCCGAGGAGTGTTTCAGCCCAAATCCTGGTGTTCCTCTGAGTATCGCAAATTCGAGTTTGCGGACTCTGAGAGGTGTCCCACTCAGAGGGAGATTCTGGCTGCAGCCTGCTGCGGTCCAGGAGAGCTCAAAGGGTCTCGCTTGGTACCGCTGTTTGTAGGTTTGCAAGATGATTGGCTACAGTCATCAGTAAATTTCCATTTTTGGCTACTATCCGAGGTGGTCCAGGGTAGTAATTATGGTATTGTTTCACGGTAACAATGGTATTGTTCCACTTGAGCTATGATCCAGGTAGGGAATGCTTCAGAGCCGTCAGAGGTGACGAATTATCTCTTCTTTCTGTTCCCTACTTTGATCATGTAGCTAGTCTCCCTGGTACAATCAGTGTTGTTCCCCACCTTAGCCATGCAAGAGCACTTGGTATGGCCAAGGGACGCTTAACTGCCCAACTCATACCCAATGGCTAAAGCTTAACAGAATGTTCTGAGATCGTATCATAGCCCGGAGGAAAAGAGGGGGAGGAATGCACCACCACAGTATTTCAATTCTAAAACTACTGATGGAGAGTGAGTCACTCTCATGGGGCTCACATATGCCATAGGATTGTGGCTCTCTGGTATGGCAGCCAGAAGATGATACCGTGGGGCTTCTGAAATGGCACTATGTGCCTGTGTTTATTCTTCTGACCTTCAACCCTGTGGCCTTTAGTCCTTATCCAGACTGCAACCTAACTTAATGTTTAACTTCAGCTTGGGCACTCAGCTGAGAACTAAAGCCTTCCCCTCCTCCCCCAGTATAACAGCAAATGAGTCTCCTGGATCTCTGAAAAGCTCTTCAGATATATGGAAATAGTCGGTGCTATGGAAATGGTTTGCTGCCTCTGGCAGAGCAGAGTATTGATGTTTACTGACCAAAGCTGGCAAATTCAAAGTTAGGCTGTAAATTCCAGCCCAACTATTGGCCTCCTATTGGTGACAGTAAAAAGGAAGAATACCTGATTAGTTTTGAATTTACTGCCTTTTGAAATTCTTTTTACATTTCTTTTGTAGATCTTTTGGGTGAAAACCTTGCCGCATCAGTCAAACTTACAAGATTAAAACTTGCAAAGTCTCTCCCCTCTCCTTATATCACATCTACACTGGCATTAGGCTCTTCATGAGATAGTTGCACATGTTGGTCTAATATGGAGTTATCTTGATGTTTTATCATGATTTCAACAAATCACAAATTTTTAAATAAATCTATTCTTTACACAGAGTATAGCTCAGTATGACTTTTTTTAAGGAGTTCTTCACATTAACAAAAGTAATGTCCCATTTATAAGTTATACAAGCTAAGCTCAGAACAACCAATTTAAAGAAGGAAATTCAATGACACTTTGTGCAGAGTGTCCGTAGAGTGCCATTGCAATTCCAACTCTTTCATTGGGCTATGGATATTATTACATTGCTTAAGGTATTTTATTTCAGAAAGAGTTTGGAATAAAAAAAGTCCAGGGTAGAAAATGTGGATATTCTGACCATTAGGGTCTCAGAGGTTGACAAGGATATAGCCACACTATATGTTGTGGTTGCTATGCTTTTTCATATGTGTTCATTAAGTTGATATGCCTATTTATTTCCAGTTCAGAAATATTTGAGCAAATGCATTTTTCTTTGTACAACTGTTAGGAGCATAACAGCTTTTTAGCATATCAATAACTATGTCCAATCTAAACATAGCTGTTTGTAAACAGGTATATTTCCTATTTTTTCTATTTCTTTAAAGAGAAATTTAAGTCCTCACTACTAAGGAGTACAAGTATTCACATGTGACCCTAATGACTTGTTACCCATCATAAATGGTAAATAGATGACGTGAGCATTCAATGGACACCTTGAATTCTTTAGTGTTTACAGACTGTATTGAGAGACATGGGGCAATAATTCAAAATGACTGACCCAGGAATTAATCTTATTGTTCCTCAACAGTAGAATGAAAGTCTTTTTAGGGCAAGAACCATCTTTTTGTTCTATGCTAGTACAGCATCTAGTGCAATGACATGTACATGCTTAGGGCTCTGAGGTACTTTTACATTATAAATGATAATCATCATAATCTTCCAATAGCTGTAGTAGCTTTAATAAACCATTCAAACTCTAATTTAGAGATGTCATTATTGCATACACTGTGAAAGTCTATTGAGGGAATGTGGAGTGACTAAGTCTAGGAAAAAACCTAAATATTTAATTAAATTTTATTGGCTTCTCATTCTTGACAGTGACTTCTAAGGCAATACAATAACTAAGAAGAAGGTGGCATATCCCCCAAAAGAGGCACACCAATGAGTTCTGTGTATCAGCAAAGGGTTCTTTGAAAGGGTTAATAGAAATAGCTGTGAGGAATGGAGAGTTCCTTTTTATTGAAATAGGGCAGACTTCTGGGAGTGTAGTAGAGATAACCGGTTCTGTAGTAAGAGCACTAATTCTGTAGTGATGTTCCTACACCATGGAGATTAGATATTGCAATATTAATGAATTTTGATGAATGATGGGAAAATCAGTAATGAAAAATTAAAACCTTAACCCTCTGCTAGAAAAATCTCTTTGTTGAGAAACAAACAGGAATAGATACACACTATTGTATATATAAATGAGTACATGCTTAAATATATGTATAAAATGAGTACATATATACATGAGATACATATTCTGTCATTCATTCGCTCTCATAATCTCCAGTTATAAATGACCTAGAACAGAAGTAATTAACTGAAACTGATTTGTAATTAATTTTTTTTTTTTTTTTAATTATACAGAACTGCCTCAGAACACACGATATCATAGAATCACAGAATAGTTTGGATTGGAAGGAGGATCTGCTCCATGATCTTACCAGGCATGGAGATGAGGCTGACTGGTTGGTGGTTCCCAGGGTCCTTCTTTTTACCCTTTTTAAAAATGGGCATGATGTTTCCCTTTTTCCAGTCACTGGGGACTTCCTCTGACTGCCACAACTTTTCAAATATGGTGGAGAGTGGCTTGGCACTATGCTATTGGATTGGTCTAACAGACAGTAGTTTCTGGCAGTGGCAGCAAGGACATGATGTTTTAGGGTGCAGGTGAGCCTGGCCATGCTCTGGGTGTTCCCATTTGTCCTGGTTTCGGCTGGGATAGGGTTAAATTTCTTGCTAGTGCTGTGTTTTGGATTTAGTATGAGGAGAATGTTGATAACACACTGATGTTTTCAGTTGTTGCTAAGTATCCTGCTAGTCCAAGGACAGCTCCCATGCCTACTGACTGAGCTAGGTACACAAGATGGGAGGGAACATCATCAGGACAGCCAGCTCAGCTGGCTAATGGGGTATTCCATACCATGTGACGTCATGCTCAGTATATGAATGGTAGGCGTGATCCAGGAAGTACCGATCGCTACCTGGTTATCGGTCAGCGCGGGTGGTGAGCAATTGCATTGTGCATCACTTATTTTGTATATTTTATCATTATCATTATTCTCCCTTTTCTGTTTTATTAAACTGTCTTTATCTCAACTCACGAGTTTTTCTCACTCTTACCCTCCCGATTCTCTCCCCGTCCCACTGGGGGGGGCGGGGAGTGAGTGAGCGGCTGCGTGGTATTTGGCTGCCTGCCAGGTTAAACCACGACACCATTTTACCGTCCCTCCATCCATGAATGTTGGATGAGGGGTGTTAGAGGGTGTATCCCTGCCTATTCCTTTTAGTGTCTCTTTATGGACCTCTTCACAGAATCAGAGAATGGTTGAGGTTGGAAGGGACTTCTGGAAGTCATCTGGTCCAAATTCACTGTTGAAGCAGGGCCACCTAGAACCACTTGCCTAGGATGGCTTTTGAATATCTCCAAGAAAGGAGATTCCACACCCTCCCTGGACAACCCATGCCAGTGTTTGGTAACCCTCACAATAAGAAAGTATTTCCTTATGTGTAGATGGACCCCCCTGTGTTTCAGTTTGTGCCCATTGCTTCTTGTCCTGTCACTGGGCACCACTGAAAAGACCCTGGCTCCATCTTCTTTGCATCCTCCCTTCAGGTGTTCTTCTACATAAACAAGATTCCCCCTGAGCCTTCTCCAGGCTGAACAGTCCCAGCTCTCTCAGCCTTTCCTCATAGGAGAGATGCTCCATTCCCTTAATTATCTTTGTGGATAGTCCATCATCTTTGTCCACCAGGACCACCGGGTCCTTCTCTGCCAAGCTGCTTTCCAGCCAACTGAGCAAACTCTTTAGGAACACAGGATCAGATTCTAAGCAGTACAAGATACACCTTAGAGGTGTATGACGTGTAATATTGCTGGGAGATCACTGGTGCTGCTGCCAAAAACTGAGTGTGTAAAAGGACAGAGCTTTCTGCATTTTAAAATTATTCCATCTCATAAAAAAGTGTAATACAGTTTAAATGGTAATAATTTTTACCTGTGGCCCAGAAATGAAGTTAATCTTAACCTCTGTTTACCCACCTATCCACAGCTGGCAAAAATAAAATGGTAATGTAGAAATGGTGGTATTTAATCACAGACTTATAAACTTATAGACATCACTTATAAACATGATGCTCTGTTTCAGTTCTTAACTCTTCACACTCTCCTAGTTAATAGAAACTGTAGTGAGAAATGACTCTTAGCGGTCGTGGCCAGCCAGGTGGCTGCGTAGCTTTTTCCTAGATGTAGTCTGGTTGTAGAAACTAGGTATTTTAGTCCAAAAAGGTAAATCAGTTTCTGTGTGTAGTGAATATCCACATGGTAATAATCTGAAGACTCCTATTTAGTGTGCCAGCACTTACCCACCTTGGTAAACTCACTGAAGGTAATGGCAGCATGTGCAAGATTTACTGCAGGAAGAAGGGCTTTCGTTTGCAAAAGGAGAAGCCTGATCATGGACGGAAAACATGACTTTGTTCTTTTCTTCAACATGGATAGGAATTTAAGAAACTTGCTTTACTTTGTCAGAGTAGGCAATTTACACAAGAAAAGTAAGAAAAAAAAATCACTGATCAAATATTAGAGCATACTTAACAACCTAAGAAGTAGAGTTAGTTAAATAACAATGGCTAAGCAAGGAAAAGACAATGCTTCACTGCAGGGAAGGATTTACTGATCCAGAAAACTACTCCAGTAACTTTTTTTGTCACATGAAAGGAACAACAAAAAATTAAGTTTCCAATTTTAACTTGGTTGCCTTCCTGAAGTTTAACGTTTTGCAAAACCAGAAGAAAATAAACGAACCAGGATGAAACAGGGAAAAGGGGAAACGACTTAGGAGATCTGACACGTCTTTCAAAACATTACTTGTAAACAGGACACAGCACACAGTGCAAATTGAAGTAGTACAGGCAATCCCATCTTTTCTTATTATTTGACCTCTGCTATTAAACTGGCGGTAAACATTGTTAAAAGTAAAGCACGCAAATTCCCTCAGAGTCACCTCTGAGTCATTTTCTAGCACTATTATGCAAATAATACTTTCTGCTCATTGCGGTTTGTATTTGCGATACATGCAGGCTGAAGAATATCAGGGCTGAGTCATCTGCTTAAGAGGATCACACTATAAATGTGATGGACTGTAACATTTTGCAGAGCACAAAAGGTAACTGAGTGAAGACAATTAGGAAAATAGGAGGGCTTAGTGGAGAAGAGGGGAGCAATCTGTAAACTACTGTGACATCTTTTTTGGCTAGGCTTTCCAAAACAGCTTAGTAGGACACCTAGCCTTAGAATTTAAGGGATAACGGGAAGCAGTTTCTTTGAAAATTCTGGCCTTTGTACCTATGAAAAAATTGAAGGTCTGTTATTATAGAGGGAGGAATGCAATTTTCAGAACAATGTAGGTTGTAAACAAATGCATTCCTTAGAAATGTGAGATGCTTTAAATACTATTAAAACCAAAAGTTTATTGAATGTAAAGTCATTCATTACAATAGTTGCTGTACTTGCAAATTAAAAACACTACTTCTTACCTCGTTAAAACGTATTTAGAGAGCAGCTCCTTGTAATAAGTTACTTCTCTTTGGTTAGGTCAGACAGTCACTACGCTGTTGCTGGTTTCTTTACTTTACTGTCCAAAACAGTATGCTAATTGCTTAAGCAGTCCTAGTTTTCCTCAGCATGTTTACAATTAATTGAGGAGACATGGCTGGGATCACCAAAGGAAAATCATTGCTTGAGCTCCCTAGAACTTTCCTTAAGGATATTCTTAGCATGTTTCTAATTAGAGAAAAAAGATAACACGTGACATACTGCTACTTTCATCTTATATTTTAGAGGTATTGCTTTACACCAGCTCGTTCTCTAAGTTTTAATTTTGAAAAGCACTGTCTTAGCACTGTCTTTTTCACAATCTATAAATCAAACACTTTGAATAAAGGCTTAATGTTAAGAAGTACTTGCAGAAAACCTTGGGACATCTAGTTGACAAGCTAACAAAACAACAACAAAAAAGCTGTAGTAAATAGTTGCTACTGATAATTAAGCACCACCCTGTATTTTTAAAACTGTAATGAGGACACAAAATGGCACGGGACTTGGCTGCCCAAATAACAAGTGATCCAGCAAGGAGCCATATGACAGCTGAACTAGGAAAGGAAAGCATCAATCTTTAAGCTTAAATCGAGAAGTAATTTTATGCTAAGGACTAAATACATCCTTCTGTTTTTGAAAGGATTTAAGGCATGATTGTGTCACAAACTGAAAGAAAGTGCTTCGTCTTACTGTTTGTATATGGAAAACTTACTTGGTTCTTTGCAAGACCTGTGAAATAATGTGAAAAATGGCCTCTTAATGCTTCACTTCGGAAGATTGCTAAAGTTGTGGATAATTTGAAGCACAGGAATAGTCTGCACTAATAACATCACATATATATTTGGGGTTTTTGACTGGGGCTCGCACTGGACAAAATGTTCCTTGTTTTCGTTTTCTTATTAAAATGTTGATCTTGATAAGTGGGAAAAACCAAGCCCTGATTCTGAGTACACTCGGTCCTGGCACAACAGAATTTTTAGTGCTCTTCAGTAATGGTTATTTGCAAACCAAAAGTCAGAGTGTCTATATGAGGAAAAAGGAATTCTGAACAAAAAGCCTTGCTGTACTTATTTATCAATAACAATATCTTCATTGAAAAATTCCTATGCCAATTCTGCTTATGGCTCTAAAGATTAGGTATCTTGTTAAATAAGATTAGATCTGAGAATAATAATCAGCCCATGCATAAGAATTTTTAGGGTTAGAAATTGTACATTTGTGAATAAAATTTAGCTACGTTCTCTGCTGCTCTAGGTCCACTTTTATTTAATAAATATATACCACAAAAGAATTAGGCCCTAGGTTTTTTCCGTTATATATTTCAGCATTTAGCGTTTGGTGATTTTAATGCTTGAATGGGAAAGCATTCACCTGCATAATTGCTATCATTGTTGCCACTGCTACTACAACCGTTACTATTATTATTTCTTATTGAGACTTTATTCTTTTTGTTAGTGTATATATATATAAAAAAACCTTGTAACCCATTCCAGCAAACTAGTTATAGATACAATTCTTTCATGTAGTTACAAGTGACAGAGTACAAAATCCAAATATTTAAAGCTAGCTACTTAGGAAGATTTTCAAAATTTCAGCACAAACCCCTCAGAGTTCTTTGGAGGTTTTTTTTACAATTCCCATAAGCATTCAACCTGAAAAAAAAGGGCTCTGTAAATGTAAATGATTTGCTGCCAAATCTATATCATTATGTCCTATCTTTACAATCTGTGCTAAAGTAGAGTAGGTCTATATTCTCTGACTTTTCTGGGTAAAGTTTGTGCATTTGAAATCTAAAGCAGTTCCTATGGGAAAAAATTATCAATATCTTTGAACTTCCACTGGTATTAGTTGAAGCTTGTTCTATACACAGACAGCAGGATTTAATCTCCTATTCTAAATATTCATTAATAGAAGCATATATATTTTTTTTTTTCCTTAACATTACCCAGTAATGTGAGAGAAGGGGTGAAGAGATAATATAAAATACCATCTTCTCATTGAAGTCAAAGTAGTAGCTAAGAAGCTGGACTCTGGATTTCTGTATAAGTCAGTATTCAAACAAAATCAATAGAAAATTATGTCTCAGACAAAATCTTGAATAGAAAATAGCTATTGGATTTTTATGTTAGTTATGTAATGACATAGGACTGTACATGTGTATAAGAAGACACAATTGTTCAAAAATATCTCAGAACACTAGAACACAGTCCTCTACTGTCTCCTTCTCTCATATTTTTCTTACTATAATAGTATGACCTGCTTATGTGTACGTAATCTTATTTTAAATTAAATCACATTTGTGCAACAGTTTCTGTAGTCCTTTGGCTTTGTGAGACATATTGTTGTCCTGTCCAGCAACCCATTTCCATAACTCCCTCCAGCCCCAACTCCCCAAAGCTCAAGGGAAATGCAGCTGAGGAGAAATTATCATCAGGTGGGTGCACAGCTGGATTTGTCTTTGGCCAATTCTGTTCCGCTTTTTTGATAATGACTTGGATAGTGGAAAAGAAGACACATTATCTGACATCAAACTGGGAGGATTACCACTTTATTCAAGGGCTGGTTCAGATTTCAATTACCCCTTGACAAAAGATGAGTAGAAAGGGCTACACTTCATCAAGGATAAATCAAATGCACAGATGGGGAATGACTGGCTAAGGCAATATATGGGAGCAAAGGGTGTCTCACAAACTATGTACACGTCAGTGTCATGGACTCAGAGTGATACCTTTGTCTCAGACCTTCTTCCCCACTTATTGAATAAAGCCCATCTCTCTCAAGCTGTGATGATTATTCAGTCTGCACAATTATTTCGTCTAGCTGAAAGAAACATGGAGATAATCCCAAAGTTAAGGCAATGTACCAGAGGGGTAATAAGGTGAGCTGTTGTGCTTATCTCTGTGTCATCACATCCTAACTGTGCTTTTCACTTGAATGAACTTGCTTATATTTTGCCTGCCAATCTTTTCTTGGCACTAAAAATGACTTCAGGGTAAATACTGGTGAATATTGGCTGTGTCTGCCGCAGTGCATCCAATGTACCCTAGACCTTTCCTAGACACCGAGGTCTACACTTGTGCATCCAAACTTCCTTATGCCAGAGCAGTGTAGCTCCAACTAAACTAAATAAGAGTGCCTGACCTGTCCCAAACCATGCCCTGGAACTGCATGGGAGAATGACAGGTAGTATGGGACCAAATTCTCCCTGGGACCATGCCAGGGAGTTGGCACGGCTGTGTAACTGTACTGGCAATTGTGTCCAAGCGTCCAGCAATATTTCTGAGCGTTGCTTCATGTACAGGAGTACATTGCTCCTAGTCAGTTCAGGTTCTCATGGCACAGGGGGTAGAAAACATAATTAGGATTTACTAAGTACTCCCAGAAGATCACCAGCCCTTCGTAGATTCAGGAGTCCTTAGGAATCTGCAGAGTACGCCTCCTCTAAGCTGAGAGGCTGGTAATCCAAGCTGCCAAGTCAGTGGGAAAAAGTGTCCTTTCTAAGATGTTAGTCAGATCCTATTGAAAAATGTCCTAAAAATGGAATGAGGATCTGAGAGTGGACATCACCTTGGACTTGTTACAGTTAACTTTAACATGCTATTGAAAAATATGTAAACTCTGGTAATTTTGATATGTATTACTAGGAATATTCTATGAGAGACCATGAGTAACATAGTGAGGGTTGGTAAGGCCTCAGAAAGAATACTTTTTCCACTGCGTGGTTAATAGACTTAAAATAAGATGTGAGCAAAATGCATCAGAATCCAGGAGAGAGCCCAAAGACAGTACAGGGATTTAAAAGATATGATCTACGAGGAGAGCTTGAAATGAGAGTATTTGTTCAGTCTAGGGAAGAGGAAGCTGAGTCATGAAATGATCTTGCGTTTAAAGGCTGTTATAAAAAGATAGTGAGCAATTGTTCGCTGTCTCTGCTGAGCAAGGACAAGACGGAATTAACGCCATTTGGATCAAGGAGTGTTTAAACTGAGTACTAAGAAGCCATTGCTATTAGGATGGTAAATGCTTAAACAGTCTATCTATCTAGAGAATGTCTTCTTGCTGGCTGGCTTTAAGAATTGTAAGCAAACAGCTGTCTCAGTCTTCCCTTGATTTGGCCTCACTTGAAGTAGCTGATTCATGTCTTGGGCTCCTTTCTGGTCACTTGTATGTCTATGATTTGAAGGTAAAAATCTCACATTCATTCCCATTCAGAAGTATGGGAACAGGAATAGGATGCTTTTAGTCTCTGTCTCTCTCCCCCTTACGCTGCTCTGTGAGAAATCCTTGTAGAATTAATGGCTTGTATGTCATAAAAGGACATCTATTCTCTGCAAATTGCAACTGATTCAGAGGAACCTACTGCAATCATGGGACACTTTGTAGTAGCAAGAGCAGTGCTTGAATCCCCAGATAAATTCAGCTGAATTGCAGTTTAAACATGGAGGGTATTATTGGCAGTTTGTTGCTGCTAATTCAGAAAGTATAAAAATTTTTGCAGTCTGACATTGCACAAGGTAAATTTCAGTCTAAAAAATCCTTTCTGGAAGTGATCTGTTGCTTGAGGTTTGGATCCTGGGGTCTGTAAATATAGTGGATGGTGTGTGTAATTTGATTCAGCTGAAGAAAGTTAGGCTTATGATTGTCTTACTGTGACCAATAGGACCTGCCATTTATTTTCAATTATGTCATGCTGCTCAGTTTTATGCCTTCAGGTTGCCAATATTAACAGCTAAATATTATTTAATTTAATGGGAACTATTGCTCGATTTTTGCTTTTGTAGATGCACGGGAAGGGGATGACACACAATACTAAGTTTTCAGACATAACAGGGCTTTATTCATTGAGGCACTACATTCCTATGAAGAATTGTTCTACCAAACTTTTGCAAAACTTCAGCAAAAGCTGCTGATAGTTTTAGGACTGTAACAAAATAACAAACCAGGATTTTCAAAAAGTTTCTGGTCAAAGATGCTACAGTCTTCACAATTAGACTGTGTCATTCCGGCTAACAAGTTTCTTTTACCAGGCCTTCATATTTTGAAAGGAAGGAAAACGGCTTTACTTTGACCTTATCAAACCACAATTGAGCTCTGCAACAGGTTGCTGTACTGATCATCTGCACTGGTTTTGCTTGGAAAGGCTGCAGCAACAGAAAACCTCTGGAGTAACAGCTTCTCGCCCTTTCTTTTTCCTTTCTTTTTTTTTTTTTTTGTTCCACTCTGATATCAGGTTAATTGGGTGAGGCACTGTTCATTCGGAGATAACTTACTGCCTCAGCTGCATTATCAAGCCACTATTTTGACTGATAGTTTTCTTTTGTTCAAAGTGCTCTCTAACAAGCTCTACCCTTTCATACTGATCCCTAGTTTAAAGGGTTTGAGGAAACTCAAAAGACTGACATTCTTCATAAAGCTCAGCAAATCTTTACTATCCGTAGAAAAGCACTGCATATCAATTACAGAAAATTTTAAAAGAGAAAAATTGAAACTGCAGAGCTGTCTGTAAATAATTAGAGAAGATCACTGATCTCATTTACTTTCATGGTGCTTTCGTAAGTCAGTACATAATGTAGGCAGAAATGTCTAATTTAACATTGTCTCATCAAGTTGTGGCGGCAAGCCATCCAGATGACATCATTAAAACACAGTGGTCCTTATCTGGCCTGAAGGTTAAATTCCTCAATCACCTAAAATAACTTTGTGCTGTCTAAAAGCCCTTGGACATGTTGTGAACTTATAAGACAAAGGTTATGGAAGTAGCTTTGCCATCTCCAGTGTTCAGCTCCTACTATCGCGTAGAGAGGAGGGAAGGAAACGTGGACCATTGGCGAGGGATGGAGTGGATGATTGGAGGAGAAGGACTCTGCTAAAGCTGATTCTTGTTTCTGATGCCTTTTTGAGCAGGGGTAGTCTCTGTTCAACCTAAGGTAAAAACAACATTTCGTGATGGGGAGACCTGCTTCCTTGGTCTTAATATGATCCAATAACTTACAGTATAAACTGGTTCCTCAAAGTCTTGAACCAACACAGCAGATAGCAATAAACTGGCCAACTGTAGTTAGTTACTTTTTCCACATTGGTCCCAGTTATGATACATTTGTACACAAATTTGGCATTTCAGATACTGAAACCAAGATAATTTGGGTCTCATAAGGTATTACTGATGTGGTCATCTAGGCATTGCTGGCCGTGCAAGAATCTGCGAGTCCTAATACTCCCCTCCACTACCTGTGAAGTTCAGCCATTTCTCACATAACTCCTTCTTAACCTTCTGCCAAACCCAGATGTCCCTCTTGGCACTATCTGTAACTTTTGTCAGCTTCTTACACTGGTCTCTGGCACGTCCAGCAATTTCTCGTGTCATGATGTCCAGTAGTTCTCCACGTCCTGTTCAGCTAGCTTCACCTCAGGGCAGGGCCTTGCCAACCGCTTAATCTTTTGCCTGCCAGCCTAATGCGGACATACTGAATAGTTACCTCTCTTGTGCAGCCAGTATGCCTCTTTTCTTTCTACGGAAATCAGGAAGAAAATGCAATGGGATTAGAAGGAAAAGGAAGGGCATATATACAGGGAACCTGCTTTTCAAACCAGAAAATGGAGTAAGGAAATTGTGTTTTCTGCTATAACTTCAGACTTCCTGGCATTAAAATTCACTTTGGGTCACAGGAAAGTCTCTTAGTAGAGCCTAACAGGATGTTTGTACACCACAGTATCTTTAATTTAGGTCTCTCATTTCAATTACACAGATCATATCTA
>NW_009206154.1:0-20232 GCF_000690835.1 Fulmarus glacialis | reverse complement strand
TCAGCAGGATGCCCAAATTTCAAGGGAAAGGTGTTGATAAACCTTACCATGTTTTACGGGGTTAAGCGTAAAAAAAAAAAGAAAAAAGAAAGACAAATAGAAAAAGGAGGTCTTGCTATCTAACAGAACAAAACTAAGGTATGTCAATGTTCTCGATAGTAAAATTTTGTTATAAGCTTTTATGTATACTACAGTATTTTAAATTCTACATATTTTTGTATGCCAAACTCAATACTGGAATAGTGAGTTACCTGAGTTTTTCAGTAAGAAAACCGTATTTGTTAGGGAACTTGTTCTGTGTTAAGTCTTTATGAAATATGTGTTAAGAACACCCTGACCTTAAACATTTAACTTGTCCCTCCACAGAATCCCTTATCCAGCACAAGGGAGAACAATGACACAGTACAGGTGGGTTGATCTGTGCAGGAATACACTGTACAGGAGCCAATATACATCTGAGACTTCATAATGGTTTATATAACTCTTTTTCCCAAATCAGTACTCTTTCAAGCTACGAGGGATGCCAACACAGGTAAGCTTAAGCATATGCTTTTCAGGGAGGGTACCCTGGTATGGAGTTCACTCTCGGCACTATCTGTAACTTTTGTCAACTTCTTTATGCTGGTCTCTGGAACATCCAGCAATTTCTCATGTCATGTCCAGTAGTTTTCCATGTCCTGTTCAGCTAGCTCCTCCAGTCAGAGCAGGTGAAAAGGGAATCAAATAAGTCAGCTTTTACAACTAAGCTGTATCTATTTCTCTAATAGCTTTCCTTATACTTTTTTCTTGCACATAGGTGACCTGAAATGAAAGCAAGGCTTAGAATACGCAATAATATTTTTTATTAGCACAAAGCATTATATGCTCAAAGCCTGTATGTTTTTGTCAGTAATGGGTTGAAGTATCTAAAGAGATCTGAAGATGCTGCTTTTCCTATGAACTCTGTCTCTCCTGTACTTTAGACCTATGTCTGGTAGTAGAAAAGGGTCTGTAAAATCTCTACGTGCACTACCTTTAAATTCCCTTCCAAGGCTGATACCTGTATGATACTCAGTTTTAATAACATTGTGGTAGATTAATACAGGATTTCACAGAAATAAACAAAAAATGAGATGCATTGTAATCAAAATGCAGCTTATTACCAAAAGATTGCTTCAATTTTAAATTCCTCTAGTCTCAGTATTATTTCCTATTTGCTTTTTCACTGCTTAAAACAGAAGCTCTTTAGGTTGCACGCGTTTTCATATTTATATAGCCACTAGCAGAAACAAACAATAATAAAATGTAACATTGCCCAGAAAAACATGTGCAATAGTTCATCAAAGGCAGCAGAGATATGTTACCTACAAATTAAAGCCTCTCTATTTACAGAGAACGTTTTAGAACTGGACAGATATCTTTTGAAAGTTACAAAGTTTTTACCGTGGCAAACAGTTAAACAGTTCTGCTCTATGGCCAGTCTGATGACCCATTAGAATGTACTTCATAAAATGTCAGCTCACAAGTAATACAAAAGAGACTAAAAACCAATATAAGAAGATATTTTGGTTGCATTCTTTGAAGGATTTCCTAGTTTCTCTCTTCCTGAGATTTCTTGTCAAACTATTATTAATACGCTGAGATTATGAGTTTTGATGGCATAACCATTGATCCTACACTGAGACACATGCCTGCATCCTGATTTCTATTTCCTTGAATCTGAAATCGTTTATGAAGTACTGTAGTATAATAATGCAATAATAAGGAAAAGGGATAATGTGGATGTACATTGCCGTAATTATTTTAGAATAACACAGGACTTGGGACAGGGTGTGGGGGAGCAATATCTACTGGCTGAATCAAGGCTGACTGATTTAGCCCATACAGTCCCATTTCTGCAGTCCACGCAAAGGAACCAGCTGGCATAGAGAAGCTCACGTGTCCGCAGTTCTTACAGTGTTTCTGTTTTCTCTCCATTTCACTGTATTCTTCAAATTAAAGTACTTTAATTGCATCTAGCTCCAAGGCTTCATGAAAACCTAAGCATAAGCATGAAGGGACTCTAAGAAGCAGCAATAAAAGAATGTCTTCTCCTTAAAAATACACACCCAAAGTATATTCAAGTTTTTGAAATCTTCACTATGTATCCACGTTCATTTCCAGTGTAGAGTAACACAGGCAATTTTTTTTCTTTCGGCTCATTCTTTCAGATTTGCCCATTTCAGATTTATGTATTTCATTAACAAAATTACTTTATCTTTAAGTTACTTATTGATCTATTTGTATATTTGTAAATTATTTTATTAAGCAAAATAGAACTGGAAAAATGCCTTTCCTCTTTTGAATAAGCATATTAATATCTGACTTAAAACATGATCCTAAAAGTCAATGAGAAAAAATATTTTACTCTTTCTTTTTGTATACGAAAAAACACAAAGCAATTGTAATGTATATTATAATTTTTTCTTACTTAAAATTTCTAACACAGCGAAGAAAAAAGAAATCACTATTTTGCTTAGAGTGTTTCAGAAACTACCATGCACTCTCCTGTAGGGTCAGTAACTACTGGATGCCAGGACAGCATGGGCAGCAGGAGCATGTGGTGGCAACAGTGTTCACAATATCAGGGCATGGTGCTTAGGAAGCATCCTGGTGGGCTTGTTGTCTTGGTAGAAGGGACTGGATGGGGGAAGCTGTCCCTAGGTGGCAGGTGCTGGTGGGGGCTGGAGCAGATGATGGACAAAGACAGGCTAAGAGAGTAGGGTTTGCTCAGCCTGGAGAAGAGAAGGCTCAGGAAGGACCTTGTTGCTGTCCACAACCACCTAACCAGAGGATATGGAAGACAGAACCAGACTCTCCTGAAGGCACTCAAGGACAGGCCGAGAAGCAATGGACATAAGTTGGAACATGGGAAATTCTAATTAGATATTAAGGAATTTATTTATTGATTTCACCAGGAAGTTGTTCAAGTAGTGGACCAGACTGACCAGAGAGGTTGCTTCACTCTGTGATTTTGTGACCGCCAGGAACTTCAGATATATTATTTTTCAGAACTCTATTCCCACACTTCTTGAATATATGTCAGTGAATGTAACAGCCTTATGGACTTGTGTGCATTTAATGTTTCTTAAAATCAATCTTTAAATACATATACATATATACATACATGAAAAGATGAAATTAGTGCATTTTTTCATGAAATATTGCTGTAAAAGACATTTAGAAAATCCCAACAGCCTGGGTAAATATTTTCCTGGGTTTACAGGGAAATAAAGAACATCTTTGTAAGGTTAAACATCACTCTTTCTTATACCAAGGCACAGTTTCAAGTAGAATCTCTTTTTGAGAAGGTCATGAATTTTATTGCAAGTGGACAGAGACTTGGATGACTTAAGTTTTTCAGGCAGTATTTCTAGAACTTAATGACCTACATCAGGGGACAATGGAGAGTTGTTATATGACTCCTCTGACTGAGTAGAACCTCATTAAGCAGTTAAATCATTTTTGTATCATAATGTGTTTTGAAATTGAGGATGAATATGTTCTTTCAGGAGAGTGCAGGGCCCCTCTTCCCTTGCCAAGAATTTTCAAAATGAAATCTGCATTGATCTGCCGTCCAGAAAGTGGCTGGCAGGTTGTGGCTTGTCTAGTTTCTACCATCTGAATCTAAACCAGTAGCACCCACTGTGAAATTGAGCCTGGCATGGGACTGCACTGCTCAGTCCTTGTTCTTTAGAGAAGAAGGTAAGTGGAGGTCAGATGGTGCTAATTTTGCTCCCTGCTTCCTACCTATTTGTGTAGGCTGAGGCACTGAAGTTGAAGACACTCTGAGTACTTGCATGGGGCAAACCATCCTCCCAGACACGGACGGTTTTCAATAATTATGTAGAGTGTTGGATTGGTCTTTACAGTTCCATAAGGAAGGCTCATGGTTCAGCCTTTTGTGAGCTACTTGATTTTAAACTTGTGATTGTCACAGACATTTGTACTTGTATGAATTACCTTTTTAGTTTTGTTTACTTTAAGTGATTCCACTCCTGATTTTGATTTCTGCTATTCAGCTATTAGAGATTATTTCAGATGAAGTTACTCTGCTGGGAGCTCCAGTAGTAAGCATAAGTTGCAGTCCATGTTCGATAGGAATCATCTGGGACTAAAGAAATGGTTTTGCATCTGAAAATAATGCCTAAGAAGATGAGAAGACTTCTGACTCTCAGAAGAATTCTTTATCAATGTTGTCAAGTAGTTAGACCTGATTTATTTCTCAAATGCTTTTTCTCTGTGAATTAACTGAATTGCTTCTCTATTCAAATTATCCAACGGCACTTTAAGTGAAGCACATTAATAAATTGTTTGTTTGTGAATATGTCCTAAATGAAAGTAAGTCCATCTAGCTGTTACAAAGTGGACCCACTTCTCATCTTCTTCATCCATGTATATTTGCTCTTCTTTAATGTTTAACCTGTGTCTGAATCCACAGGCCTAAAATGCTTCATTTTGTATTTTGAAGGACTCAGTTCTCAGAAACATTTGGGGTAACTGGGATAGGAAAAGCATAATAATCAGAATAAAGTTTTACCACTACAGACATATCTTTATGTTGTAGTTTATATTATCCAACTGTAAGGATGTTTTTGCACATTTACTGCAGGACTATTGACTTTCCTCGCTATCTAGCTCTGACAGGGTCCTGAGGGCACTAGTCGGCTTTAACAGCCCTGCCCAGCCCCACTCCTGCCTACAGCTCTGGGAGACACATTTTGGCTGAGTCCCTGGCCCCCGGGCTTTGCCTGATCTCCAGCCCCATCTCCTGCTGCTCCTGGGTGGACCCAGCACCTGCTTCACCACCTTGCCATGTCCAGGACCCTGCTACCAGCCCCCAGTCACTATATGGGCCTCTCTTCTGAGTTTCTGTTCACCTGTGAACAAACTGATGACTCTGAGCCAGCAGTCTCTAACTTGTACAATTCTGCATCTGTGTAAGGTGTCCCTGGTCTATATAGTTCTCCTAACAAGATTATGTGCACAGTCTCTAGCAGAATATAAATCAGATTGTGGATTTTCTTGTTTAAACTGCTTTTCAGCAAATTGCTAGTTTACGAAGGGTTTTCAGTCCATGTGGATGTAAAAGGCACGCAGAGGAATGAGTTTTAATTTGTCCAGAAACCCTCACTGCTTTTGAAGATGGGGCTTCTACATTACAGAGATGTACGAAATTGAAGGACTTTGTTCAGGAGCTTGAATATGCAGTCGCTGTTTACCCACTGCTTTGTTTACTTACGTGCTCATGTATATGTGGCCAGGCCTATCAACTATTAAAAATATTCTTATTTTATCTTTTGCCATCTATCACCTCTTTCTTCTTTGTGTTCAGACTACCCTAATAGAGGGAATGACCTTAAACTTTTTTGTAGGGATTTTGTCCTTGATAGAAATAGAAGCAAATTCTTTGCTTTCTGGTGTGAGGGTTTGTTTGCCACTTGTAGTAGCATAGCACCTATGAGTCACATGAAAGAAAAAGACATGTTTCTGCCAAGAATACAGAACCCCACCCCCAACCTATGCTAGTTTTTATCAATACATGTATTAATAATGTTTTAGTGGATACATTGGATTTTCCATTGATTTCATTATAAATTGCTAACTCCTAATGTAATGCTGACCAGGAAATCTTCCTCCCAGAAAAGGAATGTATCTCAGGTTGCTCTGTAGTAGAAAGTTCCCAGCCATCTCAAGACTGAAGAACAACAATAATCTGACAACCAAACAGCACTGTGATGGTAAAACCTGCTCCACGGTGAAGCTTGGTAAACCTCGGGAAATGTTTACATGACAAAATGCAGCATTCCAACACACAGAAAATTCAGCTTGTAGAGTGTCCTTGGGTACCCAATGCAGTGCTTTCCCCAGAGATGTTGATCAGAGATTGAATAGCTCTTTGGTTGTACCTTTTTTGTGTTGCATTAATCCCATGCTTCAGAACACCACTGGGGACAGGAAGATTTTTCTTCCCTCATTTGACACTTACCCAGCTTTTCTCCTTTGTCCCCCTCTGCTTCCTCTGATGCACCGGAGGTTGCTGCATCTGTGGAGTACACTGGCTGGGGTGCAGGGGTGTGACTAACAACAAAAAAACATTTGAAGTGCTTGGGTGGTAAATTCTGTTCAGATGATAAGAATTAAGACTATTACTGATTTAAATTCATAAAGGATTTCTCTTCATATAAGATAGGTATGTTTGGGAGAGAAGATCTTTTAAGAAATCTCTTGCTACATTATTTAATAAATTACCTGTTATTGTAGTCATTTATGAAATTTGTAATGCCCATTGTGCTCTTTCTGTGGAACTTTTTACTTAGGACTTTTGGGATGCGCATACTGGAATGTTTGTTTTAGGGTACTTGTAAGTGTCTTGTGGCATGAGTGGGTGTTTTGGGAATCATTCTCAACTTGTCACTGATTGTATTACAGGAAGACTTAAGTGATGTAAGTGACTCTTCTCCAGGTCTCTGTCTTAATTAGGGGGTTTTGTTGCAAAAAAAAAACCAAACCCAAAGAAATGTAGATTTTTTAGTAGAGAGTGTTCCCTTTTCTTTGATATAATTATCATTCTTCAATAATGTAAATTATATTTACCCTTTAAAGAATAAGTCCATTTGTGTATAAAAAGAAACACTGGTTCAGATGAAGGGAGTCGTATAATTTTATCAGAGTAAAACTAACTGATGTTGCTAGAAATATTTTGTTAAATAAATGACATGATGAACTGAATAATGCACCTCACAGAGGAAAATTATAACCTTAGAAACAATGTTGTTTCCCATTTTGGTATACCATTGTAATAGTTTTGCCTAATAGAAGCTTTTAACCATTAATAAGCACATTAGGTAAAACTCACATTTACAAATGTTCCTATTAGAAATTGAAAACAAACCAGAAATTTCTGCATAAGGTTTTTTTCCCTCTCCTCTTAACATCAATTCACTCTAATTTATTGGGCAGAGATAAGAGATAACCTTACCTGCCTGGTCATGCAGGCACACAAATAAACACCTATCTAAAGTCAATGGAAATAATCTAAAAGCTGCAGCAGCACTTCTCTTGAAAGAGCAGCTGCTTCGCTCTGCTTCTTTTTTTGTCAAACTGATGAAGCAAAGAATTGCTTTTTGCCAATTGGCTGTACAGAAATTAAGTATCAGGGTATAGTTTTGTGTAAGTTTTTTTATGTATGATTTAAAAAAACCTGGTATTAATTAGAAGACACATACCCCCCAGCACAGTAAGTAAGCTTCAGTGCTACGAATCACATAGGAGTATGTGAAGGGATATAAATCTATCGTTTCCCCCTCCTTTCACTATCCTGTGAATGCAGAAAGCCGCCTTGTAGTAATAAGGAATCGTCTTGTAGATTGGGGTGAGGGGAGTGGGGGAAGGACACCTGCTCATATTCCAGTAATTAAGCTGCTGTAGCAGCTGAGTGTAGTTCCCTTGTTTATGTTCCCCAATGATTTTCCAACACCCATTTAATTCTTTAAAACTGGGTTCAGAAAAGATGTTAGTCTTCAAGATTTGCTTTAGGGATACCTTGCAATGGAACATAATTTTCACATCCACACATGCATAAGGACACACAATACCTTGGCTAAGATACTAAGACATTAAAAAAAAACAAAAAGCAAACAAAAAAAACCCTTATCAGAATCAGTATGATACTTAACACTGAAAGTTATTGCAAATATTTTTATATTTTAGAGCTGGAAAAAAACAAATTACGAGAGGGAAAAGCAGAATGTTGTACGGCACTTGCTTGTCATTCCTTCCTCAAAGAATCCTTCTTGTTTCAGGTCAGTATTTGCTCACACTCATTTGCTCATGGTGTAAAGGAAAATGTATGCTGTTTGCCCATTAATTGATATTTTTAGACCAAAAGCTTTTGCCTGTTAAACATATTCCTATCCTTCCAATTCACCATCCCTCGTGATATCTACGTACCATTCATACCCATGAGAATTTCAGTGTTAAAAAGCTAGTGAATAAGAAAAGGAGAGATGTACTTCCCCAGAGAAGGCAGCTTTACTTGCACTTGGAGCTTAGGAACAACTGAAATTGTGCAATTGAGAAGTTTTGTAAGATGATGCGTGTAGAAAAATTCATCCACCTCTACAGGAACTTCAGATTCTTTTGAAATAGCAGGTCTTAGAGAAGCTTGTGGGAAAAGAGCTTTTCCCAAGCTATGAGGACTCACCTCAAAGTGCTCTTGTTTACCCCCTATGAGGGGGACATTGCTCTGTGCAAACGGCTGTGTGTTGCACTCTAAGGCAACACAGATCAAACAGAGAACTGTGGAGGTCGACTAAGTAGACTTTTTCACACCTGCCTGCATACCCTGCCATACGGATGATGTTCCCCTTGCTAGAGGGCTCTTGAAGAGGCTTTTTAAAAATTTTCCCATAAGTTGGATAGGAGTCTGTGTTTGTGTCAAGAGGAAATTATTGATTAAATTCTTGATCATGACCCTTTTGGCTGATGTCAAACGTGGCAGAAAAGTTAGGCTAGGATGTAACATTAAATTTCTCAGACAACCTAATGCTTGGGGTAAACATCAGTATGAATTCTAACTAATGCATTGCTGTGCCTCACTGTGCAGCAGACATAACTTTCAAAAAATTTAATTTGTAACATTTTATGCTCTGCTTCTTCCAATTTCTTCTCTCCTTTTCCAACAATTAGTAAAGATCACATGGGGTTTTTTTGAGAGGAATACATGATTTTCTTATGCATTAAAAATACCTGCTGTCCTGTCTGGGTAAGCTGATGTGCTGTGGCATTTTAGAGCAGTCTGGAAAAAATAAGGGACAAATAACGTCAACAGAAAACATCATACATTATGAAAAATTAATCATTATTTTGTTAGTCTCCTTGCCTATCTATTATGTCAGACCTTGTATGACACAATGAACCCGTGAAAATCTCAGTGTGTAGAAATTTTGTACAAAGAACCTGTGTACGCTGTTTGATCCTTTTCCATGTTTTGATGCTAATACATATAAAATAGCTACAGAACTGGGAAGTGGTCATTAGATCCATGGATCCATTATTAGGGGTTTCTGCTACTAGAGCTGGTTTATTTGTGGGGACTAAGGAAAATTAGTAGAATAAGCAGCTGTACACCAGTGTACTAGCTGTACTAGCTTTTTCTAGTTTGCTCAAAGCTTCGATTTTCATTGGAAAATACGGGTGCTCCTTACCCATCTAATAGCATTCATGCTGTACTTGAATAGTTCCAAGAATATATAGTCACTCCAGAAACAGATGCCCTGGCCACATATGTACACTGTCGATATGAGTGATTTCTTTATGGCCTCAGTGACCTAGGGGAGAAGATGGTACGTGAGGAATTAGGGACACTCGACATGCATGGGACTGACTGTCCCAACATGTTTTCTTGCCTTTGACACTGCTGGGAGCCTCTGCCATGCACTCACCTAGATGCTGCATGTTTCCAGAGCAGCAAGAAGAAAGAAGACGCATTACGTGGGATGAACGCAGTAGAAGGGGGCTCAGGATGTTTAAGGTGCTGGTAAGCAGGGCAAGTGAGGACTAACACATGCTCAAAAGAAGTAATGGTGATGATGATGAAGTACAAAAACTTGAATAAATAAAGACAGACTAGACAGAATGAGGCGAAGTTGGAGGCCAAAACATACCTAACACAGTTACTGCTGCAGGAAGGCAGTTGTTGCAGAGCGCTGCTTTTGTGACTGCAGGCTGCTAAGCTGAAACACTGCCAACCTTTCCAAGGCCTTGAAAAATTAGTTACTTTTATTAAACTTATATAAAGGTCCCCAGAACTGTCCTTCTCCCCTGGGCAGCAAGCAGTCTCTAAATTACTTCTCAGAGCTGTGCCAGGAAATGCTTTTAAATGTTGGAAAGTACACCAGATATTTCTTAAAACCTTTTCTGCTCATTTGACTCCTGGTTCACCCACCTTACCTGCAGAAGAAAGATTGCAATTTTTTTATTTTCTTCTGACACATGCAGAAAAGATGTTTTAATAATATTGATTAGCATGAATTGATTTAGGGCTTCAGTCAAGGACTGCTTTTTTTTTTAATTGCTAGTTTTTATTAAGGTAAAAAGCTCTGTAAACCTCCTCCTTAAATTATCCAACTACCATATGCTGAGAGAAATAGCATTTATGCGAATTGTTTTCTCAGGAAAGAAAAAAGCAAGTCCAAGCACAACAAGCAACAAAAAAACTTGTTCAGGGTCACAGATTCATTTTGTGTCTCATAATTCCCCATGTTCTGGATATAGTACTTGTGTTTTTCTGGATGTAATACACTGCTAATATATGTACACAGAAGATTTTAAAAAAAGTATGGAAAGTACAGGATTGTTGTGTGAAACAGGAGCTTGCTAATCCTTAATTAGCACTGCTAAAGTTAGAAAGTGCTAAAGCTACTGTCAGAATCAGACTCATTTTTGCCAGCTCTTGTGGTTTTAATGCAGTAAGTGTCTTTTCTTGAAGGCCTGCCATAAGTTCAATGATTACACTAGAATTTCAACTTTCATTTCAAAAATTGCAAGTTTAGGTGTCTTGTAGTTAAGCAAAGAAGCTTGAAAATATGAATTAAATATAACCTGGTATGAAATTAAAGCATCTCATGATCTTTAATACATTCTCTTTATTTCTGAATATTAGAGAGCCAAACATTCTCAGCTGGTGAAGGAAAGCTTTTGTTTGGCATGACAGGACTTCAGAATGTCCTTTTTGTGGCAAATTTGATTTCTTGTTGATTGGTCTTTTTGCTGTCATAGATATTGTCATCTGTTAGTCTTAGCTCACTGTTAACTACAAATAAGTCAGATATCAGTCTGTATTTCTCAGGTACAGAACTCATTTCTCCTGTGAACTAGCCAGACAGTGTATCAGACTAATACTTTTATTGACTGGCAAGCATAGTTCATAATGTGAATACATGGGAAGTACATGTCCCCCTTTTCTTTTTTCCACTGCAATTCAATAATGATTTCTTTTTAAATAGTGGAAAAATTAACTCTCTGTATTCATCACATGATTTCTTCTATTTAATAAATATATTAAAAAAGGAATTAGAAGGGAGAAAGTGAGACAACTTGGGAACACTAGTAGGGAAATGACATCTTTTTTTCCCTATCACTGTCTCCATTGCTTCAGAGCCATTGTGAAACTGGAGTCCCCCAGAGCATTCTGCATAACAATTTTGTGAAGCTGGTTCCTTGACATATTCTGTGAATTTAATCAATATTCTCAGACCAAACAAAAGCAAGCTCTCATGCTTATTTATACTCGTGAAAATAAGGGTCATCTTTAGCTGACTTCATTTGCCTTGTGTAGCACTTTACAAATGAGATACCCCACCAAGCTGTAGTGTTTGTATAGCAGGGCTCTGCTCAGACTAAGGCTATCCTAACCCTCCTCTACACTCAAAACTATACTGTGGAAAACACAATGTGCTCTGTCTTAGAGAGGTGCTGTCCATCTATTCAAGTCCTGATTCAGCAGCCCGGTTAATTTGGGTGTGAGGGTCACAACACAGCATTTGGGGAAGTCAAAGGGCTTTTTTTATTTCTGGTCAGCTACATCAAAATTGGAGTCACAGACCAGACCCATCACTGTCCCTCAAGACCCGTGCCACTTTTTGTATATCTTATGTTTTCATGGTTAGCAGGAACCATTTATATACTGTATACTAGCAAGAGCCATCATATTCTATAGGATATATGAGTTTTGAATTTGCGGAGGCTGAAATACTGAGATGTTATTTCACTCAAAAGCATTTCTTTTTGGAAAGAGTAAAGGAATTGTTTTTCATTGAAATCCATTTAGTGCTTAAAAGCCCAAAGAGAGATTTCCCAAGACACTTAAGTTGAATAGGTATGCCATAATAAGCATGATTTAACTATATTTGTGTGTAAATATTGGAGTACAGTACACCAATATATCAATACAATAGTAGTAAAGTAAAAATCCTGAGCAGAGTTATGGTTTCATATTTCAGTGCAGTGCTATTGTTTTGTTAGCGATTATTTTTATTATCAATATGCCTACATGCTCTACTCATGGACAAAATCAGTATGCAGGCATAAACAGAAAGACACTTGTTCCCCAAAGACTTTACAGTGTAAGTATAAGTCAGCTCTGTGCACTCGGCATCCTCAGCCGGGGAAGTTGTGATCTCTGAGACATCCCTGCCATATTGCGCCAGTGGGAAGGTGATCTCCTCTCAGAGTAGTGGTGGAAAAATCCTGTTTTGATAAACTATGTGCGAACTGTTTTATACAATGGCGCTCAAAGGTAGCTGGATCTCATTTCTGCTTGCCTCTGAAGACTGCTGGCATATGCAGCCATCCACCTAGGTAGGCTGCTCACAGGGAGCGCTGGGCAGCCATCAGCTCGTGTGTTGACATGGTTGTGATTTGGGAAGTGAGAAGCTGGGACGCCTCAGTGGGGACTGAGCAGCAATAATGCAGTCCATCTTTAATGGTGGTGGTCTTATCATTAGTGGACACTGCAGTGACTTTGACGGGTCTCGATCAAATCGTTACGTTATTGCAAGAGAGAAATTTTATGCAGTGCAAAGACCAGTTATTTAGGTGTCTTGGTGGAGACTTAAATATATATTTAGGTAGGTAGCTTGAATATTTTACCATTAGATTTTCTGGAAATGGAAAGAACCAGAATAACCCATAGGCTGGGCAAGTGAGAGCTACTGACTTTTGTGCCTGACTGACAGAATGTGTGGAAAGTTAGTTTTCAAAATTTTCTATTTGTTTTTATTAGCTCCAAAATACTAGAAAACCTTTTTTCTATCTTTTGAAAATATTAAGATTAAAGGTTCTTTTATGTAGCATTGAAAGACAAAGATTTTTTTTCCTTCAGACTCTGTGATCCTAACAGCTCTTAATTTTTTTGTGCCTCGGTTAACCCACCTTCTTAAGTTGATGCAATGCAGAGAGCAAAATGGATACAACGATACAATTGACAGGAACTGGGAACCTTCTCAGCATTTATCAGAGACTCAGTACCTGTAGCTGGTCTTCAAAATGTATGTGTTTGTTCCACTCAGCTTGATCAAGGTATAAATCAGAGAGGAGAATTGTGTCCACTGAACATTTTAAAAAGACGGATAAAGATGCGGATGGGTTCAGTAAAACAGGACAGTGTGAATCTAAATGTGAAATGAAATACAGATGAAAACGCCTTGCCTCAGACAGTTTTAATATTAATATCAACATCCCTTGGATGAAAAAGACCAATATTTTGTGGTTGTGACATTTTCCACGGTTACAAAACAAGCAGATTTCTTGGGGATATTTCTAAACTAGATGGAAGAAAAATCTATTTTGTAAATGGTGGTATGATTTTAGACTCAGTTCAGCCTGATATATTAAGTTCCATTACCTGTCTACATTTTGGGGTTTAAAAATAAAGAAGAAGGGACAACTTTCAATGGGTTTAAAAGTAGATATCTGTTATACCGCACTCTGATTCTGCAATAACTGTTGAGTAGACTTACCTGTTTTCATTGCTTTCATAAAACTTCTTCAGAATAAAACATTCTATACAGATGAAGATTATGAATTATCTCTTTGTCCTACATAGCATACCCATGATTTCTAATGGAATTGGATAGCATTAATAATATATGACTTTTCCACCATCTGCTGAAGAAATCTTGTGGGAAACTTTTTAACAGAAAACAAGGTCTGATTTGTAAAACCTGGCTCAAGCTCAGATGTTCTGGGTTCTGGGTGCTTGATCTTAAAATGAACAGTAGATGGCTTCAGAGAACGTTCCACCAGTGATCACTGGTTGCAGATAAAGATGGAAGACACAGCCACAGACCATACAGAAGAGCCCCAAATAGCTGATGTGGGAAAGTCAGATTTTCTTTTTTGCATAGACTGCTAGTAAAAAAAAAAGTTAAAAAATAGGACCGTTTGACTAAAATACACTGCCAAAATTTCACACCTAATAATGTTTAAAACCATACAAATAGCTGTCCTGGATTACACTAAAAGTCTGCTGAGCATAGTATCTCCCATGAGAGAGAAACTGGTACCACATTTTCTGGAGAGGGTGAATATTTATTGAAGCTTCCCTTCATGAGCCTTTCCAACTCCCATCAATTTCTTGTATCCATAGTGTTGTGGTTAATAATAACTGATGGGTCTTTCTTCTGCCAATCTACAAATCTGTCTTTGACCACGTAATGCTGGTTTCCACTGTGTCATAGCAATGAACTCGTAGTTTAAGTATGCACTTTATAGTAAAGTCATTTGTGCCTGTAACTTAATGAGCATTTATTTCATGGAATAATCAGTGTTTCATGACAGTCATGACAACAGGGGCCTCTTTCCCACCCCACCCCTCCCTGCAAATGTTTCTGATCCAGCTGAATCTCTGAGCAGTTTTCTCAGTCCTCCTCAAAAGTTCAGTAACTTTGTTCGTTCTTGTCACCTTCTCTGCACTTTTCCAGTTCTGCTATCTCTTTTTTGAGGTGGTGCGATGATTGGGTCTGTACAATACCACAGTGGCACTTTCTGGTTTTCTCCTTTGTTCTTGTCTGAGGTAGAAAACCACAAGTATTTTATTGTGTTCTTCATTACTGCAGTTAAACAGTTAAAAACCACAGTGAACAGCCCTAGTAAATGACATTATGTTAGAGACAATTGGACCTTAATGATTTTAGAATATTTTTAGATGTGAATACACGCCTTGTCAAACTGCTTGACAAACTCCAATTTAGTATTTGGATAGGCTAACATAGATATCTTCTGGTTTTGCATCTAAAGAAAATGTCTAAATTGTCCCGCACCTTCGGAATTATTCCAGTGTTAGGCCACAGTGTTTTGTCTCATGTGAAGAATCAAGAAAAGTTGTTTGTTTTCTTCTCCCCACATATATACATGTGTGTATGTATACATAAATATATGAGAAAGTCTGCCTTCTTCACAATTAAAAATAAATGTAAATGCTACTTCAGAAAAAACAGTGCCCCAAATAAACTGTATTTTAATACATTAATACATTTAACGCATTTTCTTCTTAAAATTCTAGAGTTACATATTCTGGCCTGTCCTTAGCAATGTCATTTCTCTCAAACCTTGAGACAAAGTGAGAACATACTCATTTCTAACATTTCAAGCAAGTAACTTCCTTTGTAATATTACATTTATAAAATGCTTCAGTAGTCATTCTTGCTATTGGATTTTATAGGCTGAAAATGATGAAGTTATCTGTAGATCTGGAGAGCAGCTTTTGTCATGGTCCAGTATGTTGTAGAATAAAATAAATACTTGTTTACCAACTGGCTGATACCTTGCTGTTCTATGTACGTTTTTTCTTTTCCTACTTAGGTATTGTTCATCAGTTAATTATATCTCTAATAAGGGATTATTATTTTAATTTCTTCTCTGTAATTTCCTATATAGAATAACAGAATTCACTGCTATGTAAACATGTACGAATTATGCAAATAATTTTAAATTACATGCTTTTAAGGAAAAAAAGAATATGAAATCTGTTGGCCTTTTTTTTTTATCCTGTGCTGTCTCTTTCCTCTTCTTACATGCATTCGTGTATGTACACGGGTACACTTGCATCAGTTTCTTTATCTATCTAGACTGATAAATTTTATCACCTGGAAATTTAGGTAATGAAATGTTAGGGAATTAGTTACATCAGATAGATAGAATAAGCCCGTTTGTAAATGTCCCAAGTCTCCTTTCTGCAAAGGGAAAAAAATCCATATGCAGGGCATTAACTCTGTGCACTGAAGCAGTCTCCTCTGAGTTCTTTTGCATGTTTGAGAAGAACCATTGTACCTGCATGGGCTAACCATCAAATGAGTGCCATCAGGGACTTGCAGGTTTGCTGAATCAGAGAAACACATTGCCTGTCTAATGCCTTCCTAGCTCCTGTGATGATGGATATTGACAGCAAGGAAGCGGCCTGGTTTTGTTGCTAATTTGTTGTCTGATTTATAGGTCTTTTGTGTGCGTGTCACTTTTATGTATGATGTATTTCCACTGTTGATGCTGTCTTCCTTCTGCTCACAACAGTGTTCCTGTGTCCCAGCAGATTCATGTATTTGTGGCAATGAAAGAGACAGAAGTGACGGCTCTCCTCCTAGGATGCAGCTCATAAATTATCCCTTACAACCAACACACCAGATAAAACAGTTTTTTCAAGTGGTCACAGATGAGCAACGTCCAAAGGAATTTTCCTTTTCAGATGTTCATTAATGCATCTGTTTACTGATCTAGGGTGTGCAAACTGCAAAAAGGTCATAATTTGCAGGTGCAAATACATTCGCCAAAGCCCTCTGGAGACCAGCTTGATTCTGATGTCAGTGGATACTAGGTAAACTGAAGGTCTTAACCATATGGTTTCAACTGTTCTTTCTTGTTGAAGTATTACATTACTTGGAGTGCAAAATTTTATTTCCAGCAGGGAGAAAGCACAAAATGAAAGACGAGAGAAAAATGGAGGCAGAAATTAGAGCAATTAATATTACCAGCTGTGACTAAAGCGTCTACGAATATGGTGAGCTCAGAACATTTAACATATATGTAATTATATAACGGAGTGACTTCCTGTATAAAATTGTATCACATAGAATTAAAGATAACTACATTCCATGCAGCAAAATAAAGGCAATGCTAAGAGGGGGACAAAACTTGGGATATTCTTCCTGCAAAAATTCTGAAGAGTGAAAAGCTAAACCAAAAAATTTCTCTCCTGGCGCCTCCACGTATTACTTTTTTTGAAAGAAAAAAGCAGGACTATCTTGTTAAGAGATTCAAACACTATATTCTTCAGAAATTAACTTTGAAGAAGCTGCATACTCTTTTTGTACATGTAGGGAGGAAATGTTGAACCCCAGCTGAAAGCACTGGAGCTTGGAGCTGCGACAAGTTAGTTTCTTGTGCTGCCAACTTCCAAGATATTTAATTTCTGGGGATTTGAAAACATAGGGAAGAGTTGCCATAGTAAGTAGCAGGAGATCAGAGTGTCCAACAGGACACTGGTTGGATTCTGACAGATACCCATTGCATTAGACAGTTCTCATGAAAGTTTTTGCTCTTGAGGAGTTGGTACTTGCCAAGCAAGAAAGGCATTGTTTGTTTTTTTGTTTTCTTTTCCCTTGGAAAATTCTAATAAATACTTTTTTTTTTTCTTATTCTAACAAAACCCAATCATATTACAAATAAAAAAAAAAAGCTGAGTGCTAAGCATAAGGCATCTGCATTGGCTTAAAGGCTTCTTTCTGTGTACGTTACCAAGCATACTCCACCAGCTGGGCTCTCCTTGTCTGTAGCTTTCTCCATTCTTGTGCTATCACCTTTGGCTTAGGCACTGAGATCTTCCTTCAGTTCAGAAATGTCCTGCTGAGGAATAAGATCCATCAGAGTTTGTGAACAACTATGTTATTTATTTTTCAACAGATCATCCTAATTTTGTAATTGGTGCGTAGCAGTAGGTTATGTAACTCCTCATGCTGCTTGTTCTCATTGGATTTTTCAAAGTAAAATGCTGTGGGTATGTCTGCACTGCTCTATGTCTGGACAAAAACGTCACCAGTGAATAAATCTAGCACTGGGCACTGGGTTGGCCACATGGCTTTATTGTCTGCCTTGCTGACTCTGTTTTTTGCACCATGCCAAGTTCCTGAGCAACCCCGCCAGCTCTCCTGGCACTGATGGCCGAGCTCCTGCTGCCTTCTTGGGCTGAGCTGAGGAAGGAGCAAGTCTGCCCATGCACTGGTTTTAGCATCCCAGTAAAAGACATTTTATCATACTTGTCCAAGATATTGTTGTTCAGGATCCCGTATAATATTAGAACATTAGCTTTTAATTTTGCAAATAAAGGTTACGTGTAAAGCTTTTGCTTATTTTGGAAGCTTTTTCTAGAAAACCAATGGAATGGCCTTACATTGCATGAAAGAATATGAAATAAAGCCAAGTGAATAATATTTTGTATACTTTATAAGACTAAGGCAAACAAAAGCTGTTTTTTTAAAAAATATTTTTCCTCATTTAAAATTGAATTTCAAGACTTTTAAGATTGCTGAAGTGGCTGAATTGGGTTTAATCTCTACTATGGACATTTGGTGAAAGGAAGGAAAATGAGAGACTCCCCTAGGTCCATTTATGAAGAATTAATTGCACAAAGAGAGGGAGAGTGCCTGTCGGCTCTTACAGACCCCTCATCCAGATCTCTTGGTGCCTGCCCCTGGAGGCAGGTTTTGCCCCTGCTGAGGACTGTGCAAGTAAACCACTGTGAAAGTAATTGGTGCAGGCAAAAAATAACATTCAGTCCTTGAGACACTGAATTGGGAAGATCTTATTGCTGTTTTTTCATGTCACGCAACACCAACTTTAAATCAACACTTTCTTCCAGAAAAAGAAAAGAAGAAGGCTGAATTCCCCTCTGTTACATGCAGATTAGCTCTCTGCTTGTTGTCAGTATATGTATCAGCTAGACAAAGCTTGGGCAGCACTTTTTTAAAGGTCTGTGTAGGTTTACAGCTTGTCTTTTTCTTGTCATTTTCTGTGGCTTTTGGTACCTTTCTTATTGCTTTATTTAAACTTTATTCACTGGGTTTTATTTGTCCTGATCAATGGTAAATGCACAAGCTTCTGTCCTGGACTCTCTGTGGTCTATAGTATGGTTTTGTTCCCTTGATTGAGTTGTTCTATTATTGCTATTTCTGTTTTCACTCTTAAAGCTTGGCTTTCTTTAATTCACTTTAAGCAAACATCTGAATAACTGTAAAGGGTGGATGATACCAATACTGTCAAGATCCCATTGATCTTCCAACTGAAGCTGCTGGAAGGCAAGCAGGCTGGTTTCTCGCCGTATTTTGGTTTTTAGTTTTCTGATTATTTTGATAGCTTAGAAGTTTTTGTAGCAATGAAGGTGAAATCATCCTTGCCTTTTCATGTACACCTCCTTTTTGTGTTAGTCCCAGCCAATATGGCACTGTCAGGAATTGTTAGATACAGCTTTTTATATTGTCTGAAACAGTTTCTCAACTGCAAGCTGGAAATAGCAGTTTGAAAGCCTGTGTCCCGGACCGAGTTTAGCATGTTGTGTTAACACTTATCTTCATTACGGTTATTTCTGCCAAATGTTTTCTGCTTTTCAGACAGTTCCAGTTTTCCTGAAGGGAAGGATCTGTTAGGTGTTAGCTGTGGAGGTAAATAACTGGCCATGAAGAATGTGAGAGGACAGAACTAGCATGTAATGGGTTATATTTATGTATACAGAAATTCTGATATATTGGGTTAGGTACAGGTAGCCATGTTCTGTATTTTATATTTTTATACTCTATTTTTAGTATGTATTTCAGATTGTAAACTTTAAAAAATGACAACCTTTCTTAGGATAAAGAACGGTGATGACCTGAGGGTGGTTCTGCACTGTAGAGAGGAAATGCTGCAGAGGTCCCTGAGCAGTTGGAGCTGTGCACCACAAAGTCTTCACAGCTCAGCAGTGGCTTCGGGGTTGGATATATGCTGTGCTCACCAAAGACCCTGCTTTTGGTGTCAGCACAAGCAGAGCTATTTCGAATGTCAAACGTGTGAGGCATAGCCCTAGCATTCGCGGTGATGTTTACTTACTTGTCAGGTTCTTCCAGCTGGGCCAAAAATCAGAACTTCACGCATTCATTCATTACAATAACATGCTGGTCTGATTAAGTTGGTCTGTTGGGTTCCTTACAAAAAATGAAATAAATCTTACTTTTTTTGTCTGAAGCAGGGTATGAGAGTAATGAAATGGCTCTATCAGGCTTGGCAGCTTTGGAGTCCAGAAGGAATTTTCCTCTGTCAAATTAGTAGGGATGTTTTCTGTTGTTGCCCTGTAGTGTGGTGAGATCTAGGTTGCAGAATCATTTGGCAATTTATCTAACGACGCACATGTGAAACAGCAGTTTCAAGGACTGAGTCCAGGCTGTGCTTTATCTTATCTCTCATTATGTGGTGATTTTCCTGGTCTCTTCTGCTCCTTTCTTTTCGTTCTTCTTTGAGAACTTGAAAAGAATGAATGGAAGAAATCTGAGTTCACCTCAGAATCTCTGTGGACCATGAACATTATACTCAGGCCAGTATATAATATAGCAGAAAAGGTCTTAAAATCACAGTTTAAACTCATGTCTGTCTGCATGTTATCCTAGCGGTGTTCCCCAGGGCTCAGTTTTG
>NW_009206153.1:0-26458 GCF_000690835.1 Fulmarus glacialis | reverse complement strand
TTCACCAAGAATCGAGAATTCTGTTATTTTCATAGACGCTAAGCCCAAGCCGGACTCCGATCACCACATCTTAACAACATGCTTTAATTTAGTCAGCCCTGAATTGGTCAGGCAGTTGAACTAGATGATCAGTGTAGATCCCTTCCAACTGAAATAGTCTATTCTAAAAATATTTTTGGAGTCCGAGCTATAGGCATCCAAAGCACCAACAACATGAATTCTTACTAGATCTGTATAAAACTTGGCTTATGTGATTTTTTTTGAGTTTCAAACCTTTCTTTTCCCTCCTAATCACAGGTTCCATGGTTTTAAATTTCAAGTTTTGCTTTAAGTTTTCTAACTATCTGAATCCAAGGCTTCATGAGAGTGCCTAATGATTTGCCTGGGTTAATTTCACTAAGTTTTCCTGGCCAGAATCTTTTTTTTTTTTTTTAGGAAAGAAAATGTCTTGTTTTCAAAATATATGCTCCTTTAAAGAGGCAGAAAAAATGTTTTTCTTAGTTTGATTTTCCACAAAAGATGCATAGGTTCCAAAATTTTTGTTTAAACTATGCCCAATAGCTAGCCCATATCTTAGTCAAAACTGAGTTTTAAATTGTTTCCATTTTCATTTAAAATTTCTAGCCTTAATATTTGTGATTGTAATGATGATTTTATTGAAATAAATAAACTAATAGAATAAAATTAGAAGAAGAAAGCATGTTGGTTGAGAACACTAGCAGTTTGGGCATCATTTCAGAAAAGCACTTAAATGTGTGCTTAAAAGGAAAGTAACTTCATACAAGACAGACAGTAGACAGTGCATGAGACAATGTAGAAGACTGTCTCAAAAAATAAAAGATCCCAAGACAGTTAGAATTTGGCAAGAGAATAAGGCCTCAGAAATCAAGCAGATGGAAATTGGCCAAGACTGAATGAGCAGAGTTTTTGGGCAACTAAGTTGTTTGGAAAGTTGTAATTGAACCTGCAAAGTGTTTCAAAGTTTATAAAAAAATTATGTCTGGGATATTCTAGATGTGGTCATCAGTGTGGAGTCTTAGTAGCTGGAGAGGTCACTAGATAATAAGGCAGTCTACAAAATCATGATGAATTGAATAGAAAATGATTGTTCAATCTTCCTGCTAAAAAAAGAATCAGAGAGAATGAAATGAAGTGAGCAACTGTTAGATGCAAAACATAGTAAGATGAAACAGAAACAAAAAAAAGAAAAGGAAGCACGTCCTCACACAAAACGTACATGAGCTGTGTGGAACACCTTGCCATGAGATGTTGTGGACCTGATGTATTACTGAAATTCAAGAAGCAGGTGGGTAAACCTGCTGTGGGAAAGTCAAGCTGGAACAATTAAATATAAAAGGCTTAGATTATTTGCTTTAACTTTGGCATTTAGTGTCATTTCAGACACCCTAGAAACTTGCAGGAGGATGTTAAACCTCAAAGAGACCTTTCCTTTCTTGACCAGAGGTGGTGAGTTTTAGTTACAGTTATAGTTATAGTTAATGAACATACACTTAATGAACTGTCTAGTCAAGACAGTCAACAGAACCTCAAGAGAGATTCAGTTCATGCTAAAGCAAACATCCGGGGTTCAGATGCATAAGCATGAAGGCCTGGTGTCATTTGAAGTACCCAAGTTTATACTGTCTTGACTAGACAGTTCATTAGCTATATGTCAACCCATTAACTATAATTAAAGCTTAGACATTTAGCTCACATCTAAGCAGTTGCATGGAGACATCCAAATGAAAGTGTATTAATGTTTTGCTAAATACCGAAGGCAACTAATTCTGGCTCAAGAAGTCCCTGAGTGGCAGACTGACAAGAACTGGGAAAATATTCCAGGAAATGATCAATGATCATTATATTCTTGTTGTTTTTGTAAATCCTTACCTAAGCAGCTAGTATTAGCCAGTGGAGACAAGATGATAGGTAAAGTAAATGAGACTGATGGACCCTGAACTGTCTTAGTATAGCAACATAGATGCCCCTATGTTGTTCTCTGGGAACATAGTGTGAAAATTCAGGTGAGATCAGTAGAGAAGAAAAGTTTTTAAATGTGTGCTGTATGAAACAAACTATTCCTCCTTAAAGGGTTGGAGGCTTGTTAAAATAAAGGACCTACTTACTCTAGGTAGTACCTTGAATTGTTTGATCTACTTCATATGAAGGCATGAACACATGCAGAATATCAAGGTACTACTAAGTCTACATATCTTAAACAGATTATTTTCCCCATTCTGTCTCATAAGTTACCTCTGTACTGAAAACCTTTGTGTCTTTACCTCACAGCTATTTCCAACACTTTCTTTACATGTTCCCTCAAGCTCCATTTATAGCAACAATTTACACAGACCAAGAGCACAGGTTTGATCACTGACGTACAGCTATCTGTCCTCAATAATGGCTAGCACACTCCCTGGCATGATTTTGATCCACTTTTCCAGACGGAGCCTAGGAGTCATTTGAAGAAGAGAATACACCACAGGCTGTTCTCAACAGATAGGATGAATAATATCTTTTTCTTCTTGGGGTGAAAAGGAGGAGGAGTTTACCCATCTGACTTTAAAATGCCTTGACATTCATCTTCTAATCAGGACCTATCATGTTTTATTTACTAATACACATGTAACTGAGTGGAGGTTTTTTTTCCAGAAATTGTTTAAACCACTCCTCAAGCAAAGCTCCAAGCTACCCCGGGGTGCCAGAGCATATCACAGGCTTATTATCCTTTTCTCTCTTATCTTTGTGCTTTCCTTGTGCTTGTTTTCACATTTATGTTTTAACTATCCTCTATGTTGATCCTACCACGAGCTTCAGGTGGTTAGGTCAATCTTAATGTTCATACAAAACCCCACTGTGTTTTCTGTGAAGCAACTAGTTCAGATGTAGATCCTATGAATTCTGCTGCTGTAATCCTCTCTCCCCACAAGGGTAGATGGTTTTTAATAACAGCTACATCACAATGCAGTACAAACACAAGGTATTTCCTGTAAATAATGCATGGATTCTCAGAAAAGTGCGCACCAAGAAAAGTTATAGCTTTATCTCTAGAAGTATAAAGAACAAACTCTTTGGGGAAACAACATATTTTTATTATTTTCTCATAAATTGCCTAACCTACTGATGTCCACTGGAATGGAGATGAAACAAATCAATGTAGTTACTGTATTACAACACCAATATGTACACTAGGTTCTATGTACTAATATGTATCTACAGTGATAAGTCTGATCATTAATCTGTTAAATAGACTGCCATTGCCTGTGAATATGTACATTTTTGCAATCATCACGGGCATATTTGATAGTAACAAAGAAAACTTTACATTTCCAACAAGTTTTAAAGTGCAAAGAATGAGTTAAAATCTTAAAAACCTGACATAATGGAAGTAATTTCTCAGATTGCTACTAAGAACACTCTCATAAGCCACAGTCGTTCACTCAAGTAACTTGGGAATTTGTGATTGGGAGATATAAGACAACTGTATTTAAATTCACACTAAGGAACCTATTACGTGATCATTTCATTTTTTCATAAATTGTTTTTCAAAAGTTCCCAACTATATGCAATGGTTTCTATGGCCTTCTGTGCCCTAAAGGAGAAATGTTAACAGGGTCTGTAATTGACCCTGCATGATAAGTGATTTGAACTATATCTCATGTGATTGCATGTAGCAAATATTTTAGAAAGTATTGTACACAAAGGAAGTCACAATCCTTTTTTCGTTTATTTTTGCCAATAGTTATTTAAACTACATGCAGTTTTTAATTCAGCAAGGTCTACAAGGCCATGCAAAGAAAAAATTGCAAGCAAATATAACTGTGAAATTCTGAGATAGAAAATCTTAGTGAATTGCAAGTTGACCTTCATTTACACTACTGGAATAATGATTTTCTTTGAGAAATTATGTGGTCAGACTAATTAAGTGCACTTTTAGATCCACAGGGAACTTGGGTTACTTTTGCTTTCAAGGAATCAAACATTTTCAGAGAGGCTTAACATTTCTTTCTTTGTGAAAGTCACGTTATGGAAAAAGAGATTTCAAAGAAAGGAGAAACAGTGTAGAAAAGTAGCTGAATGGTATTTCTTCTAGAAAATATCAAGTCCAAAATAAAATAAGGGGAAATTTAGAGTTAGGGAGCATTGCTCCTGATATTCAGTTGTATTATTGGCGAAGCTACAGTACACAGTCTTTTGCCCTTTAAAATAAGTAAGTTGCATTAAAATAATGATATCTAGTGATTTAATTCCTTTGTGTGCTGGTTCCTGGTAACAGACCACCTATTAAGTCAACAGTTGAACGGACCTAAAATGAGCTAGAGATGAATTCCAAAGGAAACAGAAAGCTTTAATTTACAACAAGGCTTAGCAGAGTATATGCAAAATTGCTTTCATTTTTTTCACTGCAAAATATAAATAGGCAAAATACAGCAAGTTACTGATGAAATTACATTAATTAGTCTGTCATATGTTAGTTTACATAAAGATCTGGATGTTAATCATAGAAAACAGATTTTGGAGATGAAAGTAATCAGTGAAAACTGACGGCATGTATATATGTGGCAAATTAATAAAGGGTGGTAAACTTATTGTACTTTGATATGTCAGAAATATTTAAATAGTCTAAATGTCCCCAATTTTAAAATAGATTTACTTAACTTGCTGAAGGAGGAAAGACCTAATTTTAGATTGTACTGCATATCATTTTTTTCTGTATGCTGTATTTATTGTCCTATTGAGTACGTGGAGTTAGGACATTTTAGAAAATATTAACAGTCTGAACACCTCTCATCGAACAGAACTGTCTGAAAATAAACATGCACAATGGATAAAATACTTAGAACAGATTTAAATCTAATTCCTCCCCAAAAGTTACAAAAAATAACTAAACCTAAAAAAAAAAAAAAGTACACTTAAACAAGCATTGAGTAATTATCATCTCATACCAGATGCATAGAGGGGACTTCTTCCCTACCTTTCCCAGATATATGTCAATACTACCTGCAGAATGCACAGAGGTACAGATGCCATTAGAAGTAATTCTGGGCTGTACTATTTGTTTCTTTCCAAACTTTTTCAAGGACTTATGAAATTACTTATGCTTTATCTCCCATAACAGTGAAAAGCAATACTTGTTTGGGGTTTTTTTTCCCCTCTTTCTTTTTTTCAGAATGAGTAATTGTTTTTGGAATAATATTTTACTCCATGTGTCACCACTGGACAATTTATCTTAGTATTAAGGTAAAGACTTTCCGTCTGACAAAAGAACAACTAATCAACCCACCTAATTTTTATCAAAAGAGGACATAATATGCAAATCTTTACTTCAATGTACTGTATTTATAGAAAAAACAGGTTGGGAGGAACTTTGAAGATGTGTCCACACAAATAAGTAAAAGGCATAGTTCCTGACTATTCATACTGTTTAATTCCTAATATGGTTCCTGTTAATGGTTTTCGTCTTTGCCAGCTGCTACAGTTCCAGATGATGCCTGGGCATAGCTCCTGAGATAACTTATGCCAGTAATATTTCCCATAGGTTTGGGTGCAGTCATGATCTCTTTTGGGTGCAAGAGGGTTTAGCTGTGTGGATGTGAGCCAAGCTGTGCCTGTGACTTTATGCCTTGCTCTTAGTCCATTTCAATTTAACAGCATAAACATAGCCAGAGGGATGGTCTCATCCGTCTTTGCACCCCAAAGAAACAACTAAATCTGAAACATCTCTTGAATATATTTGTGTAAACTGGGTCTGGCTGGGATGAAGTTAACTTCCTTCATAGCAGCCTGTATATTACTGTGCTTTAGATTCGTGACCAAAACAGTGTGATAACACACCGGTGTTTTACATATTGCTGAACAGTGCTTTCTCTGTTTCTCACTCTGTCCCCCCAGCGAGTAGGCTGGAGGTGGGCAAGAGGCTGGTAGGGGACACAGCTGGGACAGCTGACCCCAGCTGAACAAAGGGATAGCCCGACAATTGTTGTGTTGTGTCCGGCAATAAAAGTGGGTGGGTGTGTGGCAGGGAGTATTTCCAAAGTAGCCATTGCTCAGAGACCAGCTGGGCATTGGTCTGCTGTTGGGGAGGTAGTGAATGGTTGCCCTTGCATCACTCGTTGGTTTGTGAGGTGTTTTTTTATTTTTTTCTTTCTTTTTCCTTCACTTATTAAACTGTCTTTACTTCAACTCAAAAGTTATTCTCACTTTTGCCCTTCTGACTCTCTCCCCTATCCCACTGCGGGGGGAGTGAGTGAGCAACTGGGTGGGGGCTTAGCTGCCAGCCAGGGTCAACCCATAACAACTGGTTTTTAGATCCTCCAGTGATGGAGTTTTACAAACTCACCAGCAATCTAGATTAGCGCTGGCTTTTTAGAAAGGTTTGGGTTTTCTTCCTGATGTGTAGTTTAACTCTTCCTGCTGCATCTTAAAGCCCATCAACTCTTGCCCTATCCACAGAGAGCATAAATGCAATTTTATTATTACCTGCTGAAGAGATCTTTGCAGAGAAATCTGGAGGTTGTTATGAATGAAGTATGAATGGAAATACGTGTTTGAAAGCACCAAAAGAAACTGCATATCACAGGGTTGTAAGAGTGGCCTGTATTGATAGCAGATGTCTCGTCAGTGAAGAACTTACAAACACCAGGAGGGTGCCAACAAAGTTGCAGCATATCATATATATCAGTCCTTTTCTTTTTAGCCTATCAGAAAAACTCGGTATACCAATGAAGGAAAAACCTACAAAGGGCAGCAAAGTGGCCTAAGATTTAGGGAAGCTGAGTTAAGCAAGATTCTGGGACAAACAACTACCCACCCAGCTACTGACTCCTAGAGTGTATGAAAGATCTGTCAAAAAATTAGTTTGTTGCCATGAATCAGAGAAAAACAGAGATAGGACAAGGACTTGTCCCTTGTTCTCTGTCTTGCGCACAAGTGGTCCTGAACAGACCACTTAAAGCATGTGAGTATGTTGAGTGAATGAAAGTTATGAGAGTACGAGTGTGAAAAATCAATCTACTTACATGCTTTGTGGGAAAAAAAAAAAAATCACCTTCCTTTTCTAGAAGACCTTGCTTTGAGTTTGATTACACTAATTTCACTACAATTCCTCTGTGAGCTACAATAACATATTTGAAGGTTGTTATCACAGCACCTTCCAGGCTTTCCTTCTCTGACTCTGCAGCCCAAATGTTATCATTTTTTTCCATAGGTCATGTTTTCTAGAACTTGTTGGTTCCTTTTGGACAGTTATCAATATGCCCGTGCCCTGCCTGGCTCATGCCCATTCCTAAAATCGCACCATATTGGACTCAGAATAGTGGAAGGCCAGGCGGATAAAAAAACATCTGGATGATTGGGCTAATGGATCACGCCCTACCTGGAGGCTGGTAACAAGTGGAGTACTGCAGAGACCTGCTTTGAGCAGGAGGGTCCACTACAGATCCCTTCCAATCTGAATTATTCCATATTTCTTTGGCTCAGTGCACTAAGTAAAGAATTGGAAGGGAAGGAAAGAAGGTGAAAACTCTTTTAGAAAATAGTTCGTGTGCCATTGTGGCTTGTATGTCCCAACAGAGAAGCTGTTTCTTCACAATACTGCAACAAATGTTGGCAAATATTCATTTTGCAGCCCATAATAACCCTCAGGTCCTTTTCTGCAGAACCTGTTATTTCCCATTTTGCATTTGTATCATAGTTTGTGCCTGCCTAAGTACAATCCTTTCTTCCTACTGAGCTATATTTTACTTAAGCATATTACTACAACAGATCAATTTTTTTTGAAATTTTATCTTATCTTCCAAAGTACTTGCAGACCTAGAGTTTCATAACATCTGAAAATTTAATAAAGATGCTCTTTCTTCCACTGTCATGAGTGAAAAATACTGCCGAGCCTTGGATAGACTTTTATGATATCACACAATAAACATCTTTTCACTCTGACAATGAGCCACAGTTAATTCTTTCCTAAAATATTTTTCCACCAGTTTTGTGTTCATATTACAATTGTTTAAGCTGGACAGTATTTCCCTTGATTGTTTATAAGACTGTCATGCGATAACTTCCAAACCCCTTCTAAAATAAAGATGTATGACAACACTACTCTCCCTCTACCACAGATGTATTAACATGTAATGGATGTTTAATTGGAGAGTTCTAGTTTCTGCCCATATCTAAGTTGTTGCCAATTACAGAGTGGCAGAGTTCAGTATTTCTGGAAATTCATGCTTTCTGGAGGTATTTAATGGAATTCTAAATTTCACCATTATTTGATATGGCAAAGATTAACTGAAAGTACTGCCTGTCTCTGAATTAAAAGCACTTTAGCACTACAGAGTGCCGACACCACTTTAATTCACTTCATATTCAGTTTTCACTTGCAACTAACTGAATTTTTCTCTATAAAATACTCTCAATTTAACATATTGTGTGAATCAGTACTGAGATGTAACTCAAAATAGGTGATATTTTTGCTATGATGTGTGCTTTTCTTAGCAGTGAAAAGTTTGGTTGCGCAGAGTATTGTAAGTAGAGAATACCAGTGATTTCTACTGACAGTACGTTGATATCAGCATCCAAGGATAAACTACCATCTATATTAGAGATACTCTAAGAAAAGTAAAAATACAAAAGACAGACTTCCCATAAACTCATTTAACTGCAGAATCTTTGGCTAAAGGCCTGAAACAACTTTGTTCTATTACATTTAAGTCCAAATTATTTTATCATACAATGTAATGTCATATTCTGTCAATGATGAGGTCCTATGTGTCATTTTTCTCAGCTGTATTAATATTCTTGAAGATTCAAAGACATGTCATAGCACTTGATGTCCGTGTGCACTGTTACCTGCAATGCTAATTAGCGCTCAGAAGCAGCTGGAAGAAAGAGTAGGAGTGTGCCTTCAGTCTTTTCTTGACTATTCATGCAACACTGACGGTAACATCAGTAGTAACAGAGAAAGGGAAGCTGTTTGCAACTCAAAGCAACATTTTGCTAAAAAAATCCATAATCTTTAAAGAACACACAAAAGAAGTGGTAAAGCTAGGTGGTGACTAAGCAGAGCCATAGGCAGTGAATAAACTGCATCATTACTGATGCAGCGGCGCTTTTTTCTTCCACTCAAACTTTGGCACAAGGAAAGGCACAAGGAAGCCGTTTGCTGTTAGATTAAAACAAAGGGCAGAAGGAACAGAGCCTGATTATTCCGTGGTCTTTATTCCCCTGATTCCCTTGCCTGCTCCATGTCACTTTGTTAGTGATTTAAGGGCATCATGCCTACAGCCCAGAGCTACACTCCCAGGTGAAGATGCTACAGTGAGCTGACCCTCATTGGCCAGCAACATTGCTAGTACATCTTCCCAGAGCTCCAGCTCTGCTGGAGCCATCTGCAGCTTACCAGGGCTGTGTCCTACCTTATTTTGCTAGGGTTCCCACAGACTGGGAAAGGATACTGGCAGGTAAAGTAAAATTCCTTACCTTCCTGCCTAGGCATATCCATATGAGAACCTAATGCTTTCAAAATGCTTTCTGGGGAAAACTGCCATCATAGAAAGAACAGGATGAAAATGTTACACTTTGCAACTGGTGGTAACCTACCTTGTCTGATAACACAGGATTTCCCAGACTTTGCACGGGGACTAGATTTGTCCCTGCGGTAATGAAAAAATGTGAGAAGCCACACCTTAAACGTAAGCATTTTTTAGAAGAATGTTGGGAGTTCTGCTGGTAAAAATATCAGAACGAATGGCTTATTTTGGGAGACTGCTAACATGTGAAGAGAACAGTTCAATTTTTCTTCTTGTTTTCAGTCTGTTTCTATTTGGCGAGGACAGAACTACAATCATTTTTTTGATTCAAAGAACATAGATACTTCTGTGTTTGCTTCCTCCTAAGTAAAAGTGATCCCACAAGAAAGGAAAAAGATGCTCCTTTCACTTTGTTTTCAATGAATGGCTTGCTTATGCTTTGCTAGGGAGAGGTCAATGCCTGCCCCAGGGAGCCCAGTCTCACAGTGCAAGAAACATGATTCTGAACAAGGTGGGTAACAAGGGCAAAGGTACCTGAAAGAATGTACTTTTCTGGGGCTCGTGGGATGCATTTTGCAGCTCAGCATTGACACATCACAAGGTGCTGACACCTACAGGAATTCAGTTAATGATGTCGTTTTTTTAAAATCTTCTCGCTGATAGAGACAATGATGTGCTCAATAAACAAAGGGAGAATTACTATTAAAAGCCTGTTCTCGATGTAAAGTAAAAAAAAAAAAAAAGAAAAAATGAGCTAGAGATATAGATCTGCTTTGTACTCTTCAGTTTCCCTAATAACAAGAAAACGGAGAATGCTGTCATTTCATCTTTGTTAGGATTTTACCAATCAGCTGCAACAGCTGTAAGCATTTGATAGTGTAACTTGGAAATAATCAGTCAGAACCATTTAAATTTTTCTGCAAACCTGTTTTAGAAGGTGAGGACATAAAAAAGCACACAGCTGTATTTTCCCTAGTTGTCTGGGGGACCAGAATGAAGATCCTTATCCCCTTATTCTCCTCCCATCCCAGTCCTTGCTCTATTTCTGACACATCAGTAACTAGAAAATTTCTGAAATCTGTGCCAAATCTGAAACCAGATCCATCCACCCAGTGGTCTGGTGCTTCTGTGCATTCCTTCCATAGGACCCTCATTCACCTCTAAGGTTCACAGGCAAGATGCAGCTCTGAGAGCTGTCTACTGTCTTCCTATCCCATAGGACAGGGAAAGCCAAGCTCCATAGCAGAAAAACACTAAAGCTGTGGTACTGTATAGCACCACAGAGTGTTTTTGGTAACTGTTTTTAAATTTTGAATTTTCTGAGCCAGCTGGTGCAATACAGTTGTGTCCTGACAACATTTAAAGACAGAGCATTAGACAGTCCATTCCATACCTCAGTATCCTTACCAAAAGAGCTAACTGAGTCACACCAGATATGGGCAGTGCAACTGACCCAAAAGTAAGGTTTGATTTGAGCTTAAATGCTTATCGCATCCTGTCCTGGGGTCCCCAGTACAAGAAAGACATAGACCTTTTAGAATGGGTCCAGAGGAGGGCCACAAAAATGATCAGAGGGCTGGAATACCTCTCCTACAAAAAAAGGGTGAGAGAGCTGGGGTTGTTCAGCCTGGAGAAGAGGAGGATCCAGGGACACCTTATTGCAACCTTTCAATACTTAAAGGGGGCTTATAAGAAAGACAGAGAGAGACCTTTTACCAAGGCCTGTAGTGACAAGACAAGAGGAAATGGTTTTAAACCAAAAGAGGGTAAATTTAAATTGGACATAAGCCTCCTGAGAGGCTGCCCCCAGAGAAGGACAGCTTCTTACAGTAGCTTGTTGTCCTTACTGCTAATCCTTCACCTCTCCATCTGCTCCTCTGAGCCATTTCCTTCTGTGCATTGTTATATAGCTTCAGCAGGCAAGTGCTCCCACAGGCAGAAGAGGGAATGGCCTCCTGGACTCCCATTCAGTGCTCATCCCTCCAGGTTAGTATACAGAGGGACTGCTTTTAAGACCTTGCCATTGCCCACCTTTTAAAGAGAAGCCCCAAACCAGCTGAAGGGTTGAAAACTTTTGGCAGAAAATGCACATGTGACTTAAGTTCTGGTGCCTGAGAAACACATCCCTCTCCTCATTGTTCTTGCTGCTGTCATTTGCAGTTCATCTTGCAGCTGTAAGTCTGCTAGAAAAGGCATAATTCCTCCTGTTCCTTTTATTAGGAACCCTGGTGCCTAAAAAAGGCCTGATATTTAGAACAGCCCCCAGCTCACTTCCAGCTGGATAAAAGTTACCCATTTAAGTATGATCCATGAGCATAACCCAGTACAGACCAGAAAAGAAGGAAGGATCCTTAGATGGCACGTTAGGTAAATGGCATGAATCACCCATCTTGATTTTTTTCTATAATCAATGGCTTATCAGTGTGGACTGAGGTTACTAATGTTGGAAGACTGAAGGTGGGTGAGGCAAATCTCTTATCAGTGTCACAGAGCCAACCTTTCTTTGTGGATCTCACCCTAACTGTTCAATGCTTTAACCATCCAATTAAACTTGATTTAGATAGTACAGCCTCTTTCCTTTTTAAGAGCATCACTTGCAAAATCTGAATTGTTATTCATGTCGATTTAAAGACATGCTTAACATGGCACGCACACAAAACACAGATGCAAATCCAGAAATACAGTTACCCCTCCAGAAGTTCCCTACCACTGGAGTTATACTATATTCACCCATATCATTTTAAGCTCACAAGAAAGCAACTCTTTTGAAACACCATCTGATAAGGACCTAAGGAAGAACAATAAAGTGAAGAGTTTGCAGGTGATGGTTAATGCAAAAAGACTGCAACAGCTAATAGGTGTTATAATTGAACAGGAAAAAAAGCTTATCTAGTGATATTTATAGGAAAAAACCTGTTAGATTTCTCAGTGCAAGGACATTGGATTATTGGCAATGAGAAGTCAGGATAAATCGGTTTAATACCATGGAAAACTTCCTCACTCATGGAAAGGTGGGAAGGGCAGAACAATGGATATAGTGTAATTTCACTCCTAATTCTGTTTAAAAAACAGATGTAACCTCCCTGTAGGCAGATGCAGCAGAAAGATGCCAGGTGGGCAGTTTTGAGTGTTGCTAACACTCAGGATGCTGTGCAACTAAGGTTTGATTCCTGCTCCCAATTATGCAAGTGTAAGCACAGAATAATTCCAGAAAAGTTCACAGCTGCTTTTAACTCAATTTAGATGAATCAGGCTATATTTACTGAGACCTAAGCCAGCGTTATTATACTGCTAGTTCTTCTACTCTACTAGAAATTTCATCTTTTTTTCACGTGTTTCTCAAAATCATAGAACATTTTTGAGGTAACAGAGAACTCTGTGGGTTAGCACTGTCTAAGGAATCGATACTTGCTCCCACAAAATAAGTCATAAAACCTTCTAAAAAGACTGACTCCTAAGAGGAAATTATTTATCATTTCTCTATTGATTTCTTTGGATTTCAGTCCCAGGATATCCTTTCTACACTAGCAGAATCTTTGAAAGAACTGTTAGGTCAGATTGTATAAAATTATTAATTTAATCTAGGATCATTAAACCTGGATATTGTAAAAGTGAGACCATAGATATATTTTGGAAGCTGCGATTTTCCTTCAGTGACATAGTATTTTTGCCCCAGGAAATTGTTCAGAATGTGAAGAGCTTTACCCCGATGTTTCAGGAAAGTCTGCTTATATATTTTTAAATAACAAAATGATTCTTTGGAAAATTTGATTATCCCTGAAACTTGTATTTACCATTTAACAGTCAAATGGCATCTGAAACAGCCAAGAAAGAGCTTTAACTTGTCTCCCCAGGTTATTTAAAAATTATAGATATTTTGTTCAGTCAGGATGAATTATTCTTTTTTTTTGACCTTTCATCCTCTACTCTTGTGTCTAGTCTGCTGAAAACTGTTTATTTTAAACTAAACCTTGAAGTGATTACTCAAGATTCAGATCAATTACTTTTAATTTCAAAGCCAGTACAAAGCTTCTTTCAGCACTATGAGACAAAATTGAGTTCACCGAGAGACAAAATTGAGTTTTGCTTTCCCCAACATGAAGGCAAAATAAACTTTTTTCTCCTCTTCTTGGAAACAAAGTACAAATCTGTGGTTCCAGACCAGGCATAGGGTTGAAGGTAGTGGGCAATGGTGAAGGGTGGCTGAAAGGAAACAGGGAGATTTTGAGAAGCGTTTGGCCAGTCTGGAAAGCTGCTGTGAAGACTAAGGATGTTCTTGGCGGGGGAAGAGGGCATTGGGTCCCTGAGGGCACCAAGCCTCCCCTGAGACCTCTGTCATAGAATCATAGAATCATTTAGGTTGGAAAAGACCTTTAAGACCATCAAGTCCAACCGTAACAACAGTCCATAGCCAAGGGGCTCCTTTAAGCTCAGCCTGGGCCCCTGGTCCTTCCAGTCCTCCAAGACACCCATCAAGACACTTGTGTATTGCCCTTGGCAGCAGCAGCAAAAGCAAAGGACCATGCCAATGGGAAATCGAGATCAGTTCTTTAAGCAGTGCACAGTGCTAAAACATCTGATACCCGAAGCTTCTGGCAAAGGCAAAAAGGGCAGCTTTGGGGCACGATTCCTGCTATTGACAGCACATATGTCTCTGTATCAGTTAAATGAATGTGACTAGGGGAAAGTCAACGCTTGCAAAAGATTTCTGTTTCCAATGTTCATATTTGAAATAGAGATTGGCAGCAGGAAAAAGTGGACTCAGAACTTCTAAAAAAAAAGTTAAACAGCTTATTTTTAGTGGTGACTCATCTATTTGATGGTAAAACACTTTTATATATTCTACTTGTTTTCCTGAGGATACTTCCCTAAAGGTAGATTTATACCTACGTTCCCTATGAACAGCAGTTTCTTAATCAGCCTCTTGCTGGGAGTGGGGGTGGGGGAGGGTGGGTGACGCAGGGAGGGGGAAAATATTGCCTACTTTAATGCAAACAGCAAAATTTCTGAAAGAACAAAAAACAAATACCAGCCCAATCAATACTAGGAAAATGAACCAAGAAATCATGCCTAAAGTCAACAGAAGGAGTTAACTCTTCACAGTCTCAAAGTGAATCCAGCCATAGTATTCTTAGTTGCACATTGTATCCCGGAGCTGTTAATTCACAAAGAAAATGTGGTGTTGAAGTAGGTATGCTATATTGCAAGCAATGCTGTTTGCCTAATTGATTTACACAATATGGTCTTCAAATTGTACTGATAAAAAAACCCATTTCTATAAACATACCACTTGTGTAGAATACTAAGTATTATTTCCTTAACAAGGGACTTGAAGACCTGCCTTTGCTATTTACATTTGCTGACCACTGAGGACAGTGCTAAAAGGTTAGAGCATGCAATTGCTTGCCAGTCACTGCTGGCATCTCCTCTGAAGGTTCCCGCCAGCTCCTTTCTGACTGCAGTTGTGAAGGAGTCCTCTGTTGCAGATTGTGCTGCTGCACTGCTCATGGTCTTCTATCAATGTGGGCTGTGTGTCCTCTCTAAATTTGTAACTTCTGCCCACTCCAAAATTAACTAAAGTAATCATACTAAATATTTTCTTGGGTGTTCAGGCACGTTCTGCAGCATTTTGATATTTGCTTTTCTTCCTCACACATTGACGTCAATTCCACCATTTTAATACTTGCTCTGGCACTGCAGTATTCACCAGACAAATTCACTCTTGTGACACTTTCATCCTACTGCTCTGGTCTATGCCTTATTTTCTAGCACTTGCCAAAACTTTGTATGACCCCATGGACTAGTCTGCTTGCCTGTCTGCTTTTGATGCTCCCCAAAAGTGATGTAGAAGTGCTTTATATATGTCATATTCTCAGAAGTCTCAACACATGCTACCTGTTTCATGTACTTTATTATTTTGATCTGATTCATTCCACCTATTTGTGGCACCTAACATAGATCCCTAAGGCAGGAATATAGTCACCCACAGCTCCATTTATAGTTAATGGGAGGCAGTAAAGACCTCACCAGAGCAAATTAAGATGCTGTAAAAAAATGTGTTAGGCAACAGTGCATTTTGCTTCTCCGATGCCTATATAAGAACCTAATGTGACCGCAATCCCAAGTGAAATCCCTATAGTAAAGTGGTATGAATGCACTAGTTACTGCTTGATTTGGGTTTTCTTCTGTTTTTGCTTCATATGATGAGGAAAGACCTAAGCTATATCTGTGAGAGAGGACTATGATTATTTGGTTGTCAGGGATTTTCTTTGCAGATGTCATCCCATATGCCAAAAAGTACTGAAAGTATATCATGTCTTGTTTGAGCCATCTCAAGGAGATTTCTATAATCTATCTGGATAATGCATCAGTACATGAATAATAAGAATACAGTATAACATGCATAATAGTATATTCACATACGTATTACTTCTTCCTACTTTACCTGCATTACTATTAGTATTTGTATCCCTATTTGTCTTTGCATTAAAAATTAAAAAACTGCAAATAAAAACATGGGATTTTTATATTGTTACATAATGGGAGAAAAATAAGCATCTATCGTGGATTTATGTTATATTTTTGCACTGCAAATGTCTTTTAGCAGAAGCTGATTCAATCTAAAGTATAACATTTTCAGGTACATTAATGCCAGATATGAAAGTCACAATAGTTTATACAATATTCCTAGTAGAGATTTTGATGAAACTATATGTTCTTGAACACTGCTGGAAGAATTTACCTGAATATATATTTCCTGAAGCAATCTCACCATATTACTATATTTTGATCATGTGTGAATACACTCAGACACTTAAGTGTCTGAAATGTATTTAATAATGTGTAATGCCATTGTTTTTCAAAACAATGAGGCTGGCCAAATAGAAAAGGAAAATAAGTTCCCTGGTTCATATCCACAGAAAGACTTATTTTATATAATCTACACAAACCTATGAATAAATGCATATGTATAGCACAGGGATACTCTTTGGTTCATTTCCTTTTCTTAATTCCATTTATGAATTTATATTTTGTTTTGCTAAAAGCAAGATAGCTACCATAAACTGTAAGGCTAAATGCAAAGTGTCCTTGGGCATCTGCTTTGTTTCATTGTCTGACTGCCAGTGTGTGTTGAAACCCATCCTCTCTTACCCCAAGCATTGATTTATGTTCAGGAAGTAAATGAATCATCTTAGGGTGTTAGACTTAGGAACTTAGCTCTTCCTTTCTTTTCTAAATAGATACGTTTGGCAAGCTATAAGCAGCCTAGAAATATCTTGTTAGTAGAAAATAGTTGGCAAATGTAAGTTCAAATCCCCAGCCAGAATGTCATTAATGCTGTTCTGTGAGAGTGGCAGAGACTCACAAAGAAATGATCAATCCAGTAAAATGTGGAGCGTCTTCAGTTCCTTTTGAATGCGGTGGAAAATGAAGTTACTCAGCAGATGACTAGAAATATTCAACACATAACAGATAAAGCCCAAATGGAGGAATTTGCAATGGTCTGGTGACCTATTTTACTTGTACTAAGGTTGTTTGTTTCTCAGTACCTCTCAAATGAGCTTCCAAAAAAGTAGAGAACAATCCCAGTTTAATTAGTAAGTCAGCACCACAAAGGAGTAAGCTTTTTAGAAAATGTATAAAATGAGTACTTCTGATCCTTTTGCCAATCTATTAATCCACCAATTTAAAAAAAAAAAATATGCCAGGGTGATACTTCATTAGACCTTAAAAGCAATGGAGAAAAAATTGCAAAAGAAAAAAAAAAACTTGCCTTGAAAATCAAAGACAAAACATTAAAGTAGTTTTGTAAAATAACATTAATGTTCATGAAATATGCTTAAAGTGGAAATTGCTTTGGGAAGTTGGGAAATGTTCACATAGTGCTGGATGTCACACACGAGATGCAAAGCACAACACAGTTTAAAAAGACACAATGGGTCAAGAGCAGAGTTAAAGTGAGCACAGTATTAAGAGTGTGGAAAAAAAACACTAAAAGGCCCTGAAAAAGATATTTTACTTCGTAACTGCAAGATCTTTTTCCATTTTCAGTATTGCTTTTGGTTACCAGCCCCTTTGACCATTTCCAAAACAAGAAACAAAAGAAGCATTTTAATCTGGGATTACTCATATTGAGCTTATTTCAAGACAGGTGTTTTCTGCTTTGTTTATTTTGGCAAAGAAGGTGTTTCAGTAGGATATTCAAAACGAAGAATATAATTTAAAAGCCTCTTTTTTTGCGAGGAAAATTTTTGAGCATTTTCCCTTTTACATTAGTTATAATGACTTGAAATTAATGTTACAGACAGGTGACATTATTTGCACATCCAGATTCACTAGTATCCTGTGAAATAATTAAAACCCACTGATTGAGGGCAACTTCTGTTTTCCAGCTATTTTTTTTCAACTGTAGCAGATGGCATAATAATAGATATTCCCCCTACAGCCTTTATTGCATTTATGTTTATATTATCACAGCTAAAACAACACTATTATTAGAAAATATTATTGTGCTGAGGAAGTTATTCAGATCCTCCCTGTTGCATGCTATTTAGGCAGCAGAAAACAACAGGCACTGGTATGACATCACCAACTGAGCATCGCTTTTTCAAGGGCCTGGGCAAACGGGGTCCCCCGGGGAGCGCCTGACCTACCAGCCCCCCACGAGCTGCATCACCTCTGCAGGGGAGGTGCTGGGGGGCACTGGCTGGAGGGCACAGGAGATGCCCTGCCGGTCCTGTCGGAGCTTGCCTTAGCTCCTGGTTGTTTCAGAGCAGCCAGCCTCCTTCTCCTACAGACTTGCAGCCCCACCTTCTCAGTGGGGACAAATGCACCCAGGACCTGCTCCTCCTGCCTTGCACCAGCACAGAGAGCAGAACTGGTGCATGGGCTTGAGTATGAGAGTGGGACTGTCAACAGTCATCATTATTTACTGATAAATCATTAATTACTGGTAAATTATAAATCATTGACAGTTCATCTGCTAATTATTGGTAGATTCCCTGACATAGTTACGCGCCATGAAACTAGCTGTCCTCAGGAATGGCTAGGCACAGGGAAAGCTCATGTTAGCTGTTCCTGATAGCAGTTTGGGTAGCGATCCTCTTCCAATATGGGATGTGAGACACCATGGCACTTAACTCAGATATGATCCTGATGTAGCCTAAGTGCAACCAAAACAAGGATGAGTCTAGCTAGGACTATGGCTGGGTGAAGAGGCTCCAGGTTTCCATATCAGTAATAAAAAAAAACATGCTTCACACCAGAAAATCCATGCTGAATTAACACATGCTGTTTTTAGAATAACAATCTCTCTCTCATGCGTACAGCACACATTACGCTGTGTGACAAACTTCTGAAATGTATTTGTAGACGGCTACACTGTGCCACCTGGAGTTTTAATAAGCCAAAACAAATTATTTTCTCTCCATGTCATATCATTTTATTTATGAATAAAGTATTCAAATTTTGAGCAAGTGTTTACTTCCATGAATCATGGATAAGGAATTCATGAATAGATTTGCAAGTGTTCTGAGGAAGGCTCATCAGCTATCGAGAAAGCACTATTAACTATGTAATTTGTCAGTATATTTTGGATGCTGGGAAAAGGAGAAAAAATGTGGTAGAGATGGGTGTGAGAGCATTACAGAAGTGGATGTTCCTGAATATTTCAGAATGCTGATATTGTGGGTAAAAGTCAGGAGAACTACCACTGCAGAGAAATCCACAACAATGACATACGGCACAAGTGGCACGAATTCAGGGGTTTTTTTCTCCCCTTCCTCCCTCTCACTTCTGCCTGCCTGAACAGCTATTTTGGCTGTTGCACAGCTTTACTGTATCTTTAGGATTCTGTCTGTCTCAAATACATTTAAATGGATAGGTCTGAGGTGGCAGTATTGCTATGCCTCTGCTGGTGCAATTGCCCCTCTTTAGGGAAAACTTACTCTTGTTTGTCCTGCCTTTTTATCTGGGAAAACTACTAGCTGAGAAGAGAAGACTTCTGTGGTGAAAATGTGTCTATAGATTTTTATTTTATGCAGAAAGAGCAAATGGCTACAGTTATTTTGTCAGTTAAAATACTTGTACTTTTACAACATAGAAATGTAGCAAGTACAAAAATGTCAATATAAATCACATTCATTTCCTTAGTAACAAACAGAATATTGTCATTTTAGTCACTTGAAGAAAGATTCCTGCTTTAGCAATATGAACAGCTCTTGAAATGGATAAAGGCTTTCCAACATAAGAAAGTTTCTGGCTGAACCTGGAAGAAAACCATCTATTCAGAAAATGAATATGGCTTTCAGCTTTGCCTATCTAGTAAACAAAGAAAAAGAACCACACAATCTGCAGGGATCTGCAAGCATAAAGCAATATATTCTTGCCAATGCTGTGAAAATCAAAAACTCTCACTTGAACTGTCAGTTTACATATTCAATTCCTTTTTCTCCTTGTGAAAGCCAAATTGCTACTAGTATCAGTAGTTTCAGAAGAAATGTTAAAACCCCCCGCTAGATAGATTTTCATTTCTTCCTACTAAAATAGTAGGTTAATTTATGTGAAAGTAAAAGGGGACAAAACTTACACACACAAATAAGGTTTTTCAATATGGAAGGTTTTTGAAGTACAGCTACCATTGAATAGTCTAACTAAACCGTGTATTGCTGCATGTGGACAAAAGTTTTGAACACCAGCACCTGCTTGCAATATGGCTCAGTATTAAATGAGACTAGTGAATCAGTGTGTGGGTTGCCATATGGAGTCTCATGTATTTACTGACATGGGTATAAAAGAAGAAATACTACCGTATCCACTATACAACACCTTGATTTGAGTTGTTCTTTTTTGTTCAACACTGTACACTTTTAGTCCCTGGCCATGAGTCTACCTTATCTTTCTTGGTCTGTGGTCCCGAATGAGTTGGTGTAGCAAGGCAAAGGTACCCCATGGGGCAAGGGTTTGTGTCCTATCCCAAGTACTGAGGCTTGGGTATTGGGGTCAGAGCACCAGTTTCTTCTCACAAGGCAACCATAGTCTGCTTTCCTAATGGAAATACTTGCAAGAATGTATGTATGGACGACTTAGTAAAGTTTTTAAAATAAAACTATTTTCAGTAAATATGAAGGTTTATTTTTTCTTTGGAATTTGCTTTTATTTTATTTGAATTGCAACTTAAAGGGAAACTGTTAAAAGGAGCATAGGCTGAAAGAGAGAAGAGTTAGGCATAGGCCAGGAGAAGTGTCCCATGGCTCCTATCACTACCTTTGTAAATGATTACCTGGGAAATGTAAGAAGAAACACTGGTTCAGCTATTAAAATTTATCAGAGTGTACCTGGAAACCTAGAAAGGGTATGAAACGTCAGGGGTGATCAAAAGATGTGCACGGATTCAAGATCACTCAGTAGAACAATGAAGAAGAGGTGCTGCTTCATTACCAGCTATTGAAGACTTAGTCTCTGATCGTATTTAGGACAAATACTCATTAATGTTATGCAGTAGGAAAGTTCTGGCTTACATGAACAGCAAAGGAACAGCAAAACCTATGGGATATGAAGAGAACCCAGTGAGTTACAAGGATGCCAAGTTATCCTTCCAAGTACACACTCATCTGAAGCATCCCCTGAGCTAGCTAGCACATGCTGCTGTAATACAGAAAAGAGAAACAAAAAGGTGTATCTGAAAAAGCTAAGGGAATCAGAAGGAAAGTACCAGTCCTAAAATCTTACATCCCTGCAATACACCCCAGACACCGTGAAGTGGCTTAGAAAGAAGTGTAAAAGTAGTTCTGAGTCAAAATCAGTAGCCTTTAGCATTTGGGTCAGTAATCTCCCGCGCATGCGGGGGACATCTTCACCAACCGAGGTGGCCATGCACTGGCCTCACTGAAAAGGAGTGACTCCTAGGTGCTGGATCACAGGGCAGGCTGAGCAAAAGCCCTTAGAAAACATCAGGATGAAGCCACTGCTTGAGGGCACGTGAGCTGTTCCAGCGCTTGTCACTGGGACTGAAGACCTACGGTCTGAGGGACAGAGGACGGGAAAGTCAGCACTGGTGGCAGACACGCTGCGCGCACCATCATTTCTTCCACAGCGTTAAACTGCTGTCTCTGCAGAACAAGGGGGAGGTCTGACAACAGGAGTTCAGCAAGCAGGACTTCAGGGCTGGTCAAACTGCTGGGAGCAAGTGCCACAGGAGATGAGTGATGATGGATGCGTACAAGACCGGACTTTGCTGAAAAGGTGCTGAGGAGAAATTGGATTCAAGAGGAGACAGTTGCATTTCAGGTGGAAGGCAGGCTGTTTCTAATGGCTAGCTGTGAGGTGTTTTGGCATCTGCCAAGATTACGGGCACATGAGCTTTTGTTCATTTACATTTGAAAGGGGCAAGGTGAGGAAGAAGGAAGGAGACCACACTGTGCCCAGCTACTGCAAGCATCTTCCAGTAGTTCAGAGCACTCTGCATTTTGGAGCTGCACAGGCTGGGCTCCCCCTTCCTTTGGCTTCTCCCCTTTTTTCTTTCTTTTTCTCACCCAGAGCCAGTGGGGAGGGAAGACTCTTACTTCTCACCTGGGACCACCTGTGCTGCTGATGCCACTGCTCAATGCTGCTGTCCCTCCTGAGACCTGGCCCCCAGTGAGGCCTGGTGACCCTGATTTAGGCACTGCTGCTGCTATTTTCTAACAGTACCCCCCAAAATAGTTTCTGTGTTTCAAAAAAAACGTGCAATTTTAAAATCTCCACCTGTAGACAAAAATACATGGAGCAATCAACTTAACGGTTAGGCGTCACAGGTGGAAAGCCACATTTCATCACTATTGTGCCAACTTCTATTTCCTCCTGTCACAAAGCAGCAATAAAAATATTTTATTTCAAAGGGCTTCAATTAACTTTTTCAGCTGAAAAAAAAATTATTTTTATCAGGTACATTTAACAGAAAACAATGTTTTTGACAATAGGTCAAGCAAGATATTTTCTTCTTTATTTTAAACACCAACTAATACCTATAGAGGTTAGTGGTTTCAAGCATAAAATCAGAAATACCATTTAAGTTCTCATTGCCTCCTCATATTCATTTCATGTTGTTTTCTCTGGTGTAAGATTGACAGACTGTTTAGCAATCAATAAAAGAGCTTGGTTTTACTTTAGAAGTAAAAGCAAATTCATGAATGTGAAACTATAGGAAGTGTCACCCATATTTTATTAATCAATGTGTTAATACACCTTCTTTAGGGAATTTCCTAGTGTTAAAATATGCAAATGTCATTATTTTTAAAAGCACAAAGAGAACCTGATTTACACTTATAAAAAAATAAAACCTTTCAGAAAATAACAGGCAACTCACTGGGGCATCACTGACCTATTCCTTTCTCACTTATTAAATGAATCTGAGGACCGTTTCGGGATTGTATTGATCACGTTTTTAAATTGACAGGTGACCTCCAAATCAGTTCACACACCAATGTCTTTTAGTGGAGGACAGAGCTGCTTGTCCATGGTGCATTCAGCATCGAAATAGACATTGATGGACAAGACCTTCAACTGGCTATTTAAAACATGCAGATTTCCCCGATTAAACTGATTTTTTTTGGTTGGGTTTTTGTTGTTGTTGTTGGATTTTTTTTAATGAGCCTTTATTGATTAGGTGTTTACTGCTACAGTAAATTAAGAGAATGTTTGCAATGCTATAGTTAAGAATTTGTAATCACTGACATTATAATACAAAGGTTTTGCCATAGGTTTATAAAAAGGGTTATGTTATTAGCTATAAATATATCCTTCTATAGTACAGTACTAAGTGTACAAGCCTGACTCTTTTTTCTGTTTGAAAAAACATATATGAAATTTCTATAAGTTAAGCAGGGTGTTGTGTTAAAATATAATGAATATTTTGCTACTTCTAACACAATTCAGCAAGATTAGTTTTAGAGGTGTCAGTATAGTTACAGTACCTCAAAATTTGCTGCAGATTTTTAGTGTTTGAAAGGTGAAAACTAAAAAATATGATCTATCTTTCAGGCAACATCTATGATATTGTTACATGTCATGCATGTTTTATTTTAAACAGAGCAACAGTATAAAACAAGTGCTTGCTTTAGAAATGGTGGGTATTACATGCATTTTCTCAGAGCCTGATTTTGCTGTTGTGGTATCCATTGTCTACATAGTACTTCACTATGAAGTGCTATTCAAAAATGAAATCTTGACCACAATTACAGCAAATGTTTATTAAATATGAGTTAAGGAAGAAAAAAATCAGATTATTTATAATCATTCCTTGCTTCCTGAGTTACTTTGCAATGAAGTTTTCCTGTTTTTGTTTTTCTTTTAAGAGAAAAGTGAATGTTATAAAATTGTAATTGAATCTAGGTTGAACCACATTAGCAATTCCTCCAGCTTACCAAGATAATACTTTTCTAAAGTTCTGTCATCAAAAGCATTTGCTTCAAAAGTATTTGCATTTTCTCTCAGCTTTTTTCCTCTTTGAATTAGATTACTCTCCTCTGTGTTTCGCCCCAAAAAGCTGTTAATGAAAATGGTACTGGACTCAAAGCAGACTCCTGTGTGAGGTTATAACACAGCACTTTCTGGCTTGACAATTTTTATGTAACAATAATTCTCTGCGTGATTCTGCTTTATGTCAGTTACACATACCTAATTTTTCACACTGTAGGTAACTCTGAACTATTTCAGTACTTTTTTCTCCATTTTAAAGTTCAACTCTCATGATTTTTGAGTGAAATTATTCACACCATTTGACGTGAATCCCATTTATCCTCTCCCAAATCCCATATTTTTAAAAGTTTAAGTGAAGCCATGGATATAATCTATTAATTCCCACAAAGGGATAAATTTCATCCCAAAGCTCTAGAGGTGACATTTAGACTGTCATATTCTGCCCAAGACTGGTACAGGCAGACTTTGGACACATTTGCCTCAGTTACAGGTGGGTTAGGATGGACACAAGCTTCTCTCTCTGCAGTTTAAGCTGAACAACCACGGCGCAGCTCAGAAGTCATACGGTTGCATATATCCTGCCCCTGAGCTAACACATCTTGTTTCTCAGTAAAGAATATCCACTCTGTTACAGCATACTGTTAATGTGTGTGGAGCATAAACCAGACCCGGTTTAAGTCCAGCCAGCTTGGAAAACAGACAAAGTAAATTCAGAGCTGCAGAAGGCAATTCAGACTATTTATTTTTCAAACATCACCATTAAAAATATCTAAATCAGTTGTTACAAGTACCCTCAGACAAATCTGTTCAGGTGAGCACTCTAGAAACAGAATATCTGTGTTCTGCCCCACCTTCTTTCAGCTTGAGAGAATTTGTATTCGTGGTCACTGGGAGCGCGTTGAGCTGCATGCGCAGAGCCTGAATGCTTTCCTTTTCTAATTCCAGACAGGCATCTTTTCAGCACAGGACGGGTAGGTGAACATAAATAAGGAACCTGATTCTGTCACCTGATGATTAAGACTTGTTATTTGGAGGAGGACAGCACCAGGTCCTGGCCCTTGCTCCAGGTACTGTTGTGTATTTTCCATTGCCATTAGTATGTAAAAGAGATTTTGAACAGCAATGGGAAACGTGATATTCATTCTCCTTACTCCTCTAGAAAATACAATCATTTCTTGGTGACCTGAGTAGATTATTTCCTGATTAAATGAAAGAAACAAAAAGAGTATCAGGAAACAAATGTTACTGTAAACTCAATGATTTGTGACCTTAATATTATTTGTGATGCACAGTTGCATCATTAGCAATCTGTAAGTTTCTTGCTAATCTCATAATGAAAACACAGAAGCAAATTTTGGAAGTTAGAGACTGGCCCTGAAATCCAAACTGCTCACAAACTCAGTAATATTAAAAAGGGAAAACGTGCAAGAAATAAGCCATCTCAGAATCATTCAAACAGTATCCACAGTGTTGGAAAATAATTCCGTGTCATCAGGGTGCCAAAATGCACCCAGCAGAAGTCCTCTGACAAAGTTTTTTAAAAGTGTGCATTTTTAAACCTTTCCAGTTATGAGAAAACAATGCTTTGGAATTTTAAGGTAGGTGAATCAATTATTAACAGATTTCTTTCTATTATTTTTGGGGGCTGGAACAGTTGGAAAATTAATTTGAAAAATATTGTTTTCAATTTTTAAAAAAGAATGGCAACTTTTCATGGCTGTGTTTATTTTCATGACCTTTCCATATACAGTTTTTGAATTTTGAATGTATAATCCCTACACATTTTCTTGAGCAAAGAGCTTCATCCAAGGTCTTGGCAGTGGTTGAGAAAATTATGCTACGTTCTGCTACATTCTAAGATGATGACCAAAGAGTAAAGGCACTTAACTTTAACATAAAAAGGGAAATTCACAATTGAATTTGTAAGTAAATTAATTTTAATGGTTACCCTATCTCTCATTACAAGTTATTCCCACACCAGTTTTACATCTCTCTATGGGACTCAAAAGATATTTTTATGTACCTTGGAGTTTTGACTGTTTGGGGGGGAGGGGTTGTGTTTTAGACGGAATCCATACAGTTATTCTCACTAGTTTTAATCAAAAGCTGCTGTGTCTAGTGACATAATCACTTTATTCTAACTAATTTTTGCAAGTGAAGGGATGCTATATATTAAAATGCTAAAATGTTTAGAAAAAGTACAGATTCAGGAAAGTTCCATCAAAGTCCTGATGTTATCCAAATATGTCTTAGATATTGTCCTGGTTTTGGCTGGGATAGAGTTAGTTTTTCTTCCTAGTAGCTGGTATAGTGCTGTGTTTTGGACTTAGTATGAGAAGAATGTTGATAACACACTGATGTTTTAGTTGTTGCTAAGTAGTGCTTACATTAGTAAAGGACATTTCAGCTTCCCATGCTCTGCTGGGAGGGAGCATAGCCAGGACAGACAACCCAAACTGGCCAAAGGGATATTCCAT
>NW_009206152.1:23028-26172 GCF_000690835.1 Fulmarus glacialis | reverse complement strand
TCTATGATTCTATGATTCTATATGATGTACAGTTAATAAGAAAATCTATAGCAACAACTTTCTCTCCTGAGCGCTTAAGGCTGATTACAAATTCTGTGTAAGTATCAGCCCCCATTCTTCTAGAATTGATTTCAGCATGTTTTAAATAAGGCACAGGAGTGTTACTCTTGTTTTTGGCAAGATTCAAGGCAGGTAGTAGTTAAGTGGGCAGAACAGTTTCTTTCCAATACAGACTTCTCTGACTCGCCAACACTAATCAAAAGTTACATTGTGTTCTGTGTTCTCAGCAGGGAGGAACACAGATTAATATATGGCTGGTTTTGCTACTTGCTTCAGTCTAAATTTACCTTAAGTATTTCTTTTTTATTTCTGACCTGCATTAACATTATGAAGCTCTTCATATTTGATGAAATTTCACTCCTGTGTGATATAGCTCCAGTATCTTATTCTCTTGCATGCAACATTTGCAAGATCTGCTAGTATAGTGCATTGAAATTTAGTAATTCCACATTTTTGTAATATTTTTTCTAAATTAAAAACCAGCAGTTTATTTAAAGGTACAAACAATAGTCCTGATCATTGTGTCTAAAGCAGAAATTTTAAAAACTTGCATGATTATATATATATATAAAATCATTATCTTTTGTTTATTATACACTAGTTAATATTTTAAAGAAATAGTTATTTAATATTTGAGGAATAAGGAGGAAAAATTTCCCTACCTTCTGGTCATAGCTGATTTTTTGTGTGTGTGTGTCTGTGTGGCTTGTGTTTTTTTCCCTTGTACTCATGTACTCAGGATTTATTATGTGCAAAAACAACCCCATAAAAAGTCCCATAACTTTATAGAGCTAATTCTTTTATTTTTTATTAAGTATGTCTTGGAAAGCAAGATACTTGTTTTTTTAGGGAAATAACCTAATTAGACCAAGATTTCTTCTTCAAAACCTTAGTAAATATATAAACCATGCACATTTCAGATGAATTCACATTGCTGTCTGCTGGTATTAGCTCCCCAGAAAGAGGGCATCTGAATTAGATCTTAGTACTGCCACTTTGTGTTTATGTTACATAGATTGCTGAGCTCAGTGGGACTAGTTCCACAGGCAATTCTGACATTTGTTATTCATTTGTAATAGATATAACATGTTGCAGTTCTATAATGTAAGTAGGAAATAATATTTACTTAAACAAACATTGATGTGCTTACTTTTCACATAAGCTTACATATTTTGGTGTGTAATGTATTAAATACTATGTTGATCATCATATGTTAAATCTGGGGAAATATCTATAAATCTCCCATACTTCTCTTGTAGTCATTGTGATTGTATGTGCGGTCTTAGTAATAATCTGTACTTATGCATTATGTGTAGCTGTATATTCCTCTCAGGCTAAGACCATGTGTATTTTTTGTGTAGGTGATTTCTTTAATATTATTACAAAAGCCTAGCATGATAGATATGTCATGTGCAAGGGTATAGATATGAGTCATTAACGAAATTCATTTCCAAATTCACTACTAAATGTTTCATCGTACATATGTTTAAGAACAATAGAATTGTGGAGAATTGAAGATGTGTACAACATAGCTTATTGGACAACCTGAGGTTCTTAATCCATTCTTTCCATTATTCATATTAAAAATTCCTTTAAGTTAAGAGTGCTGAGTGTCCAGGGTACTAGGAAATCTCTTACTTTCCTTTGTACATATTGCAATGCTCCACAGAATTTTTTCCAAAAAAAGATTAAATGAAAAATTAAACACTTTCAATAATTAAAGCAGGTAGCAAAAAATAATAGTATAAAAGCAGCAGATTATTGGATGATTTCTCAAAATTTTAGAAGTGAGTAGGAAAATTTTTGATTTGCAGAGCTTCCTGATTCGCAAAATGTAATGGGATAAAAACGGAATGAAAAACTGCGTTTTTAAAAAATGTATTTTATTTTTTCCCTTCTCTGCTAGGTTCTGTGGCTACTGCCTGCCGTGATCCTGGTGTCCCCATGAACGGAACTAGAAATGGGGATGGAAGAGAACCTGGAGACACTGTCATTTTTCAATGTGACCCTGGCTACGAACTGCAAGGAGATGAGAGAATAACCTGCATTCAGGTAGAAAATCGGTACTTCTGGCAGCCCAATCCACCAGTCTGTATAGGTATGCAGACAAAATCAAATAATGCTTTCCTAAATTTTGAAATTCTGGTGTAATGAATCACACTGCTCTAGGAACTTTATTTGAAGAACAAATGCATACAACTACTGCACATCTGATAAATTATTCTGTATAAAGCTCTGATGGACATTACTAAAATCTTTCCCTGTAGTTGTTAGTATAATAGTTCTCATCTTTGCCCTCTCAAGGCCATGTCATTTATAATTTGATGATCTGTGACACAGAAAGCAAGAAAGTCAATGTCAAAGACACTATTAGCTTTGCCTTAAACCTTGAAAAATGGTGATAAGTGTGTGGAGGATTTGGTTAAATTTCATGTGCCCATACATACAAAATATCAGGCAGATGACCTAGTAAATTTATAGATCAGGTAAAATTATACAAGGGCTAAAGTAGGATGCAACAGAAAAGAATGAGAAGATGGTAGCCTAATTACTCTAGCAGTCTTCATTACTTTAGAAAGAACAAAATTTTCATTGGTAAAAATTGTAATGTACCATTTATTTCTGGAAATATTGTCTCAGTTTCTAATGCTATTCTGATTAACATAGCTGGTATTAAATGGATTTTGAAAGCATTTAACTTGGTTAACTGAATCATGATGAAAAGTAATAAGAAATTACAAAATTCTCTAGTAGATAGTAGCCTTCCAGTAATCTATTCTGTGGCAATCCTAATCATTGTCCGGTGAAGTTCCCGCTGACTGGAAAAGGGGATGCATAACCCGCATTTTTAAAAAGGGAAAAAAGGAAGACCCGGGCAACTACAGGCCAGTCAGTCTCACCTCTGTGCCTGGGAAGATCATGGAGCAGATCCTCCTGGAAGCACTGCTAAGGCACATGGAGGACAGGGAGGTGATTTGAGACAGCCAGCATGGCTTCACCAAGGGCAAGTCCTGCCTGACCAACCTACTGGCCTTCTGTGATGGAGTGACTGCATCAGTGGACATGGGAAGGGCTACAGATGTC
>NW_009206152.1:15328-22567 GCF_000690835.1 Fulmarus glacialis | reverse complement strand
TATCAAGACAAGCTGGGGGATGAAGGGATTGAGAGCAGCCCTGCCAAGAAGGACGTGGGGGTACTGGTGGATGAAAAGCTGGACATGGGCCAGCAATGTGCGCTCGCAGCCCAGGCAGCCAACCGTATCCCGGGCTGCATCAAAAGAAGCATGGCCAGCAGGTCGGGGGAGGTGATTCTGCCCCTCTACTCTGCTCTGGTGAGACTCCACCTGGAGTACTGCATCCAGCTCTGGAGCCCTCAGCACAAGAAAGACATGGACCTGTTGGAGCAGGTCCAGAGGAGGGCCATGAAAATGATCAGGGGGATGGAATGCCTCTCCTATGAAGAAAGGCTGGGAGAGTTGGGGTTATTCAGCCTGGGGAAGAGAAGGCTTCAGGGAGGCGTTATTGCAGCCTTTCAGTACTTAGAGGGGGCTTATAAGACAGATGGGGACAAGCATTTTAGCAGGGCCTGTTGTGACAGGACAATGATTTTAAGCTAAAAGGCAGTAGATTTAGACTAGATAGAAGGAAGTAATTTTTTCCAGTGAGGGTAGTGAAACACTGGAACAGGTTTTGCCCAGAGAGGTGGTAGATGCCCCGTCCCTGGGAACATTCAAAGTCACGTTGGACGGGGCTCTGAGCAACCTGATCTAGTTGAAGAAGATGTGCCTGCCCATGGCAGGGGGGTTGGACTTGATGGCCTTTAAAGGTCCCTTCTAACCCAAACTATTCTATGATTTATGGTTCTATGATTGTCTTTATGATATAGAAAATATCTAAACTACTGCTTCTGAAACCTGATGTAGAGGTAGAGTCATAAATAATCATGGGGTTACCCATCTGGCTAGTTTGGTAAATAATGTAATGATGCTTATTTCCAGTATGTTCTTTAATGCAGTCAAATGTGATATCATGATGTAGAATGATACAAGATTTAGTCTCAGAGGACAGCAGCTGTTGACCTGAAATTCCCTAAGGGTTGTGATAGGTAACCTGTTAAACAGGATCTGCAAGTATGATGGTGGAGAAAAGAAGGAAAATGGGCCACTCCAAGGAGGTGCAAGTGGAAGAATATTGGATAGGCCTGTTGCAGTGGTATTACCCTGAGTCATTATGAGGTACTGTGTTTACTGTCCTGTACAAAGCAGAACTGCCTGAAAGGAGTGTCTGAAAGGAGGGCGGTAAAACAAGGACACCTAAAATAATCAGAAAAGAGCCCTTGGGCCCAGAGTGGTGTAGAGTGGGCACTGCAACTGTGAGAACATCAGCTCCACAAGGGCATTCTTCCTGCTTTGCTATCCCTGGTAGTCTGATCTTGGGCAAACACTGCAGGGAGGAACTAGCCAGAGACTGCACCTGCTAGGAGCACTTGTATAGCTTTCAGATACTCTCTTGCCTTTAATAAACTTAATTTGACCTTAGCTGTTACAAAATAAATTCTGCATCCTATTTGCATATGCATGCATGCACATGCACTCCCCCATGCATGTCTGCAGACAGGTATTTGCAAATATATTACAGTACTGACCTGGTGTCTGTGGCTATTCTACTTACCACGCAAAGTGCTGTTGTGGTAGGTTGACCCTGGCTGGACACCAGGTGCCCACCAAAGCCACTCTATCACTTCCCTCCTCAGCTTGACAGGGGAGAGAAAATGTAATGAAAGGGCTCCTGAATCGAGATAAGGACAGGGAGAGATCATGCACTAATTACCATCACAGACAAAACAGACTTGACTTGGGGAAATTAATTAATTTATTACCAATTAAATCAGAGTAGGATAATGAGAAATAAAACCTAAATCTTAAAACACCTTTCCCCCACTCCTCCCATCTTCCCGGGCTCAACTTCACTCCCGATTTTCCCTACCTACCTTCCCCCCAAGCAGCACAGGGGACGGGGAATGGGGGTTGCGGTCAGTTCATCACACGTTGTTTTGCTGCTCCTTCCTCCTCAGAGGAAGGACTCCTCACACTCTTCCCCTGATCCAGCGTGGGGTCCCTCCCACGGGAGTCCTCCATGAACTTCTCCAACATGAGTCCTTCCTACAGGCCACAGTTCTTCACGAACTGCTCCAGTGTCGGTCCTTTCCAGGGGGTGCAGTCCTTCAGGAACAGACTGCTCCAGCGTGGGTCCCCACGGGGTCACAAGTCCTGCCAGAAAACCTGCTCCAGTATGGGCTCCTTTCCACAGGGTTACAGGTCCTGCCAGCACGGGCTTCCCACGGGGTCCCAGCCTCCTTCAGGCATCCACCTGCTCCGGCGTGGGGTCCTCCATGGGCTGCAGGTGGATATCTGCTCCACCGCTAGCCTCCATGGGCTGCAGGGGAACAGTCTGCCTCACCATGGTCTTCACCACGTGCTGCAGGGTATCTCTGCTCCGGCACCTGGAGCACCTCTTCCCCCTCCTTCTTCACTGACCTTGGTGTCTGCAGAGTTGTTTCTCTCACATATTCTCACTCCTTTCTCCACTGCTGTTATTCTGAGCAGTTCCCCCCCCGCCCCCCTTCTTAAATATTTTATCACTGAGGCACTACCACTGTCACTAATTGGTTTGACCTTGGCCAGCGGTGGATCCATCTTGGAGCCGGCTGGCATTGGCTCTATGGGACATAGGGGAAGCTTCTAGCAGCTTCTCACAGAAGCCACCCCTGTAGCCCCCCCACTACCAAAACCTTGCCACACAAACCCAATACAGTTATTTTCTCTGTTCTTACTCTCCTTACTATGCCTTCCTGTGTAGTGTGTGTGTATGGGCTTGGGGACAAGAACTGTCTAGAATGTTTGCTGGAAGACTGCAGAAAATAAATATTTTATTGCTCATCTTTTATTATTCTTATATGCCTAAATATGTATTTGATAATAATGATAATTGAACATCTGTAGATGTTTAAGGGGAAAAGTAAAAGGAATGATAGAGCTCTAGGAACAGGCCTTAAAATTAATATATTGTATCATACTGACCTTATTTGATATTGCCGGTTTAAAAATATTTTTTCAACTGAAAAATAATTACTCTATTATAAAGCAGTGCTAGCACTTTTAATCATTATCAATACTGAGTTGATGATATTATTAAATAGATTAAATGTAGGTGCTCACCTGTCATTCTGTCCTTAGTACGTGTAAATATGCATGCACTTGTTTTCTTAACTGCATGCATCCATTTACCTAATACTTGTAATTTCCACACTTCATGTACAAACACCTACTGTACATAGAGTAGCAAGAATGCTTATTATGATGATTAATTGGCCAAATATCAGGCATGAAGTTATTTTATATTGATTTCCTATAATGATACATTTTTGGGGAATATGAGCTGCTAATAAACTAACGTAGGGTGTGCAAACTTTGGCTTGGAGTCCAAAGATTTCAAAATTGTCTGTTGTAGTTCAGTACACTCTGAAGTTTGTCAGTTTTTTTACAAACTTGCTTTTTGTTTCTATGCCTGTAAATCAAAACTGTACAAGGCTTACTCTACACATAACTTCAACATCATCAGGGTTTATCAAAGTCTTAGGAAAAATAAACATCATTTTGATGGAAGAATAAGAGGCAGGGATAATTCCTGAGGTATATTGTTGTAGCATGTTCTAGATTTATTTGATTAGTTCTTTACACTCCAAAGTGTATTCTTGAACCTCCTAATTATTAATGCTCAAAACTAGCTAAATGTACTTGTTCATTATTCTTACCTGTGGGACTGCCTTGGTTGTTTAGATTCCTTCAGTCTTGCCTGTAACACGATTTTAAGAACATCTTCATTTCAAAGGTAATAGCAATGGGAAAATTACAAAAAGTTAAATATTGATTCAACTATTTGAATGAATGATTAAAATTAGAGATTCTTCTATACTAAAGATATTCTGACAAACTATAAATTTGAGAATATGTCTCTGCCAAAAGACAGTCCTTTGGCTTATGTCTGTGGTGCCCAAAACAGCTAGATGTTTTCCATTCCAAAGACTTCCTGGATCCAATCTTGTTTAGATACCAGAATCTTAAATGATTGTATTCGCTTAGTTTGCTCATTAAAAATACTGGCATGCAAAATGTCATTTTAGGATTCAGGTTTACTATACATTTAGGTGAAGTAAGGACTGTCTCCCAGAAGTTTCAGACTTTCTTCAGAAATTCATAGGTAATTTTTTAAATTTTTTCCTTTTAGTTGCAGCTTGGTTTTGTTTGTTTCTATTGTTTTGTTTTATGCAAGGTCTTGGTTTCCATTTTTATATCTATGGAAAAGTTGTTTGGAAACAGTGAATTCCAGTGGTACTTTCCTCAAAATGGGATCTATATGACACCAATGCAAAGAAAATTTCAGCAGTTATTTCATACTTAGTTACGATTATTTAAATATATCTTTAGACTAGATATAAGGAAGAAATTTTTTACGATGAGGGTGATGAAGCACTGGAACAGGTTGCCCAGAGAGATTGTAGATGTCCCATCTGTGGAAACATTCAAGGTCAGGTTGGACGGGGCTCTGAGCAACCTGATTTAGTTGAAGATGTCCCTGCTTGTTGTAGGGGGGTTAGACTAGATGACCTTTAAAGGTCCCTTCCAACCTAAACCATTCTATGATCTATCATTCTATGATTCTATATTTAATATCTCTTATTTAAAAAAAAAAACCTAATGAAACCATACATTCTGTTATTTTTGTTAAGATGTTAAGTCAGTGAATAAATAAATAAGTAAAAGTCAGAAAATTCTGGAGTAGTACCTTGTTGCCTTCCAGAAAAATTAAATAGATTTTAGATAAAAAACAACCCAACCTGTACTTCCTCCCATAGAAACAATGAATGCGAAGATCATCATACAGACAGACTGTCTGGCATAGTGCTTGCTTACCACTGTGTCTACACAGAGGTTTGTAAAGACAGGTTGACATAACCTATGTCTAGTTTTCACTGTGTAATACATTAAAAATACATTTTTCATAGTGTATTGACATTTGTCTTTCTTTCTGGATGGGCTATTATATTTATTCAGTCTTAGGTCTTGTTTTTAATACTATAAAAGATAGGTGTCCTTTAAACTTTGTTTTCAGAGCTGGTCTGCCCTCAGTTAAAAAAAAAGTTATGACACTTAATAATAACATTGCACACATTAAATTCAGAATATTATGGATTCTGACACACACAAATTTAATTGAAGCACACAGAGAAAGAAAGTCTTTAAACAACTTTAGAGAAGATAGTAAACTGGAAAAGGCAACATCATCTAATAGTATTTTTCATTAGGTTATGTTGACTTTCTCAACTTACTATCTAATGAATTAAAAAATAAAATAATCTGAAACTGCTGAAGAAAATTTTACCTGGGAGATAGTTGAAGTTTAATGTTTTTTTTTACTGCTGCTAATGGTATACCTTGAAATAAAATACCTTTTGACTGTCCAACTTCGTGTTAACAGAGAATTAAACTAAATCAGGACCACATCAGGAAAGTATCATGAATGCAGACATTGGCAAAAAGTAGTCTGCAACAAGGACGTAACAGTTTGAGTTAACATCTTTGTATCGTCATATGTAAGTTCAGGGTGCCTCAGAAAATATCATCAGACTGATACAGTTTAGGGATCATTTCAGTGAAGCTTGGTTACAGTGAATAACCTTAATGTCCTCTTTGGTACTCTTTACATTTTCATTCTTGAGATATGCAGATAGTGCAGCCTGAACCATTAAAGTACTTCAAGAGCATGAATGTACAGGGTTATACTGAAGAACACTAGTTCCAGGTGATGAGCAGCCTTTACATTCCATATAACCTCACAGGTCAAGACTTTTAGTTTAGCAAGATAGAAGGTTACAGTGACCTCTTTTACATTTAAAGGAAGCATATTGTTTTGTAATGGTTTAATCTTATTTTGTTTCAGAATTGTAACAGAAGAACATTAAATAAAAGATGCTTCTGATTAGAAACAATAATCTTGTGAATACAGAGAAATTGCCATTATTACCCTTATTGTAAAACTAAGTAAATGTTTTGCACTAAATGAAATTTCTCCAACCTGTTCCCTTGTAGCTAATGGAACATTCTCTAGCAACTGAAAGCCTCTGAGAAAATGCTGTCATGATAAAATTTGTATTTGGTGATTATTAAGAGAAGCAAAAAAATTGTGCTAGGTCTGGAAAAATTATTATATGCATTTGCTTAGTACTGTTGATTTATAATACTTATGTGTTCCTAGAACAAGTCGGTGTTTCAGCTTCTAACTGCTTTTACAGAAAATGGTGATTTTGGAATTCATTACCACTTATAGTACGAAAATATAATGGAAGATTCTAATTTTATTTTTGTTTTTGAGGTAATTTAGCTATGCATTACTCCCTTTTAATATAAGAAAAATACGTAAAATGTAGAAAAACTACACTTGTATGTATTGTAACTGTGGATACATTAATCTACTTAAGTTTTCTACTTGCACTACTTGAATTCTTAAGAGACTTGTGATTTATTTCTCGTGACATTGGAAAATACTGTGTGTATTTCCCACTCATTTGATTTATATCTGTACATATCACTTTGATCTGTACAGATCATCTTGAGTGCCATCACACGACACGTACAGGACAATCAGGTTATCAGGCCCAGTCAGGGTGGGTTTATGAAAGGCAAGTCCTGCTTGACTAACCTGATCTCCTTCTATCACAAGGTGACCCACTTAGTGGATGAGGGAAAGGCTGTGGATGTTGTCTACCTAGGCTTTATTAAGGCCTTTGACACCATTTCCCACAGCATTCTCCTAGAGAAACTGGCTGCTCATGGCTTGGACGGGCATACTCTTTGCTGGGTAAAAAGCTGGCTGGATGGCCAGGCCCAAAGAGTTGTGGTGAACAGAGTTAAATCCAGTTGGCGGCCGGTCACAAGTGGTGTTCCCCAGGGCTCAGTATTGGGGACAGTTCTGTTTAATAGCTTTATCAATGATCTGGACGAGGGGATCGAGTGCACCCTCAATAAGTTTGCAGATGACACCCAGTTGGGCAGGAGTGTTGATCTGCTTGAGGGTAGGAAGGCTCTACAGAGGGATCTGGACAGGCTAGATTGACGGGCTGAGGTCAATCATATGAGATTCAACATGGCCAAGTGCCAGGTCCTGTACTTTGGCCACAACAATCCCATGCTACACTATAGGCTTGTGGAAGAGTGATGGGGAAAGCTGCCTGGCAGAAATGGACCTGTAGTGCTGGTCGACAGCCGGCTGAATATGAGCCGGCAGTGTGCCCAGGTGGCCAGGAAGGCAAAAGC
>NW_009206152.1:0-15118 GCF_000690835.1 Fulmarus glacialis | reverse complement strand
AACTGGGGTTGTTTAGCCTGGAGAAAAGGAGGCTGAGGGGAGACCTTATCGCTCTCTACAAGTACCTGGAAGGAGGTTGTAGTGAGGTGGGTGTTGGTCTCTTTTCCCACATAACAAGAGATAGGATGAGAGGAAATGGCCTCAAGTTGTGCCAAGGGAGGTTTAGATTGGATATTAGGAAAAATTTCTTCACCGAAAGGGTTGTCAAGCATTGGAAGAGGCTGGCCAGGGACGGGGTTGAGTCACCATTCCTGGAAGTATTTAAAAGACGTGTAGATGAGGCGCTTAGGGACATGGTTTAGTGGTGGACTTGGCAGTGCTAGGTTTATGGTCGTACTCAATGATCTTAAAGGTCTTCTCCAGCTTAAATGATGCTATGATTCTACAAGTGATTTAAGTAACCTTTGAGTTCACAGCATCTCTGTTACAGAAGACCTGAGTGATCAACTCCTTTCCCTGGTACTGCAGATGATCACTTTGTAGAATTCAATTTTGCAAAATGATAAGTCTTTATAAATCTTATCTACAATATTTTGAATAAAATTTTTGAAGTTCTTTCAAAAAAGACCTTTGGAAAATGTGCTTATTCTCTTGTTCGTATATGAAGTTTCAGTTAAAGAATGCTGGAGTACAAAACTTCATGAGGGTAGTAATACTTTCATTCTTTTTATAAAGTATTTACATTTCTGGGCCACAAACACACAACATTTAGGAACCTCTAAATCACACAGAGAAATGTGTTTGTTCTATTCTGTGTGTGCTCGGAAGATATTTTATTTACCTCTGAGTTTGAAAACTGCATTTACTAGAATGTTTTTGTTGAATTTCATTTATATTATATCAGTCTTGGTCCGAATTACTAATCAGTGCTGTCTGGTTAAAATGCAGGTAGTTGCATTATCAGTAGTAAGTAGATCATATTTCATAACCTAAGAAACTTCTTTTAGAATGCCTTTAACAAGAAGTAGAAAGTGGAAAGCTTATCCAGTCAAGTTTTTTTTTTTGTCTGCAGCCAGAGCATTTTTCAAGTTCACAGTATTTTCAGAAAAGCCTTGAGATAATGTTATGCAAGCAAATAAAAGGACACAGTGTTCAAAACAAGTGCTTCACTTAGTAGTATTAGTATTTGTCTAAGGAGAAATGTGAATACATTTTTTGTTTCTATTAAAGCTTTGTAAATACTTCACTTGTTTCTTGTTTAACTTTTGGAGGACATTAAATGTCAGTGAACAGATTGCTGGTACTTGCTTCTTCTTCTCTTACCTTCTTTCCTCAATTCCAATTTATTTTTATTCACAGCTCCCTGTGGAGGAAACTTGACTGGCTCATCAGGTTTTATACTTTCACCAAACTTCCCTCATCCTTATCCCCACAGCAGAGATTGTGACTGGACTATCACTGTTAATAATGATTATGTTATATCATTAGCATTTATCAGGTAAACTGCTACTTGCTCATAATTTTTAAAGTCATGTTTGTAACTTTATTATTGGCAGTTGTTCAGAGCTTTGTAGGGTAACATATGTATACCTAATATAACTATGAAAGTGATTAGTAACTGTTATCTTTGTTAGCAGTCACAACAAATACATTAGAGTATTCAAAACACATAGAGGTGGAGCTTAGGAGCTCATTGCTCCTGTTCAGTTAAAACTCTCAGTTTTCACCAATTAATGTGGAAGTGGATGGTGCTCAATTTACCAAGATTCTCTTCCTAAGAAGGCAGCATGGAGTAATGCACTGAATTGTCCCCAGCCCAGGAGAATAGTCTTTAATGATGAAGCCTATTGATTCATCATATTTTGTATGAGATGCTCACCTGCTATTTAAGCAAAATTTCAAAAGCAGTCTTTAAATTTAGTTTTATTAGTCCGTATCATTTCAGAATACTTCAGTAGGATACTTCCTGTTGTTCTGGTTATTAAATTGAATTGTTTTAGCATTTTCCTTTATCACAATGCAAGATTAAATTGGGCTTAATAGAATCCACAGAAGAACTTTTGCCATCTGCATTTTATGTAACCCATAAAGTAAATTAATATACATATTATGTGTGAAAAATATGCCAACTGGTGCATATGATGATGTCATAGAAAAGTTAAAAATTGTACTTGTAATGTCGCATCAAATTTAAGTCCTTCTTATGCTGGATATTCTATAATAGTGGCTTTATTGTTCTAATCAGTGACAATGTGATGACTTGTTTAGTGATGTAGGTCATATAGTTGTCTGTTCTCGGCACTCAGTGATACAGAATGTGTTTGAAGAATTCCTGCCAAGCAAATTAACCACTCAATTATATTTACATAATTAACAATTTAACTATTTTTTTTGTGATTTCAGAATGCTGTAAGTTGCTAAGCAACTTTCTACTGTCCAGTAGCACTTTTTTTTTTTTTTGGTGAGATATCATGAGCTCAAAATATTTAAGAATATTCTGCTCTTCATATTGTGCATTTAGGTATGAGAGATCCTCCATCTTAGAATAAAAACATTATTTTACAGTGTGACTCAGTATAGTATGTGAACAGTTTATAGATCCCAAATATTGCCAAATTGTTCTTCAAATCTGGACAATTGCTATGAATCTTGACAGAAGCTGCCAAGCTTGGTCAAGATTGCATACTTACTGAGACTTGCCTCACTTATGACACACAAACTGTTCCCGAGTGAGAAAAAAACCCTTCCTGTATAAACCAAACTCTGGATACTCCACTGAGTACTATTAAATATGCTTTTGAGTGGGACTTACTCCAGCTAACCCTTTTAAACTCAAGACAAACTGTGGCACTTTAAAAATCGAAGCTGTTGACATTTGGCTTTTGCATTTCTTTTGTAAGGAAATACTTTTGAAATAATGCAAAAGTTAAAAAATATTTTCCCTGAAGAAGCTGTATCAGGTCTTCAATGCCTCCATTTATTTTAATCAGGATCTAGTGTCAAGTAGAGACAACATAATTCTAGTGGTTGGATTTTCATTCTTTTACTAACAATCTTTTTTTAAACTTTTTTTGTACATGGACAATATTATAAGTAAATTTGGTTAACTCTATGCCTTTAACTAAAATTAAGTTCAGAATTAACTTATTAAGTTAGTTAATTAACTATAGTTACATAATTAACTAAATGAATTAAATTTTAAAAGTTAACTAAAATTAAGTTCAAAAGAAAAGATAAGGTTTCAATACTACACCTTTTCATTTAAACTGATTATAGGCAAAATGCTTCTTGCTCTTAGGGCTACTGGAAGATTATCTCCTGGCTGTATGAAAATGTTCAGTCTGACTGGAAGCTGTTTACACTCTACTATGCAGCTGACTGCATTATATCATAAAGCATTTCTGCCAAGGGTTCCAGTAGATCTACATTGTTTATTTCTCTAAAGCTTTAGAAATACTGTTATTAACTTTTTTCTATTTAAAAAGTTTACCTTTTTTTTCCTGGCTAGCAGCAAAGAATTGTTTCTAAGCAGAGAACCAATAAATATAGTATTTCTGTTGTTTTCTAATAAAACATTTCTACAAACCATTATTCTGACGGTGGAGTTCTTTTTTCCTTTTATGAAAACAGTGATAGTAAACTTTTATTTAAGCTAATAAGAGTGAAAATGTTAGGCAAAGCATATTCTGTCTAATATTTCTCTTTTTTGTTCTACAGTTTCAGTATAGAACCAAATTATGATTTTCTTTATATCTATGATGGGCCAGATGGTAATAGCCCACTGATTGGGAGCTTTCAAGATAGCAAGCTGCCAGAGAGGATAGAAAGCAGTTCAAATACCATGCATCTGGCTTTTCGGAGTGATGGATCTGTTAGTTTTACTGGATTCCACCTAGAGTACAAAGGTAAATAAAATAATTTTTCTTTTCTACTAAAAAAGTTCAATGCATGAGTGTAAATTTTAATTGGTTTTAATTTCTCATAGTTTTCTGCCTGGTGATGTTTTGGTTTTGCCTGAGAGTATGATAATGTGTATTATCTATACATACAAAATATAATATTATAAGGGTACTAATTTAAGATAAAACTTCTAGTATGATTTAATGTAGCTGATACATGATAATGTTAAATGCATGATTCCAATGAAAAAAAAAATTCAAACAGCATTTTACATTTCAAAAATAATGAGGCAGTGACAAAACTTAACAGCGTATATACATGGTTTTTTTCCAGAATATAATTTATTTTTATTTTTCCCTTACATAGTAGGGCATGTTGGCATATGTGCATTTAAGATCCTGTAAGATGAAACGATGTGCTAGAATCTAGGAGACCAATATTGAAAATGAAAAAATATTTTGGCTAGACCTTTGTATGATAAGCCATGGTAGAGCTGTCTACCTGTCTCAGATAGATCTGTCTGAGGTCATAACACAGTAAACAAGAAAATATAGGCTTGTAAAATTCATAATCAATAGGAGCTTTCATAACTGCCTCTGTATGGCTCAAGAAACAGAAATATTTGATATTAAATGAATATGAAAATATCCAATAATCTGTAAAGACAATGAGAGGGGAAATATGGATGTTGCTGGTATAGAGGCAATACATCCTAACCTCCTTGGACTTATTTTCTTCTCCATTTATTCTGAAAGCAATTAGTAAACGCAAAGGTATACAAGGGGAAGACTGATGCATTTATTGCTTTGGTAAACCCACAAAGTCTCCTTTTACCTTCCTAAAGTCATTGGATTCTACAGTTGTAGAGGAAGTTATCTCCACAGTATGAGCTAGTCCTAAGAAGTTAAAAGTAGATCTCAGACATGTTGATGGTGAGCCCATATGTATGTACTGTTCCACATCACTTTTTCTTTCTCAATTAAATTGAAGAATGATAAATGCAGATGGAAGTGCTATAGAAAGCAGTTCAGGGAGGCAGAACTGCTAAAGAACAAGAAAGCATATTGATTTTTCAAAGGGCCCAATCTTTTTTTGCTGTGCTGTTGAATACAGTCTTATGGAATTAAAGGGTTTCTCCCATCCACTAATCCAAGTATGAAGGATACTCATTAGGGACACAATCTCTTCTCATTCTTGATCTAGGTTTAAGCAAAGAAATGAACCGCTGAACTTTGGAATCAAGGCAGAATACCATTTCTAATATTACTGCTAGCCTGTCTGTGCCACTAAGATCTCTTATTTCTTTCTGTGGTTCCAGGAGTCACAATGCCAAAGAAATGATGTAGATTTTCACCACATTTGTAAAGGGAGTGGAAATCTAAGTAGTGGGAGGATGTAGGCATTGGATTATGTGTTTGTATGTGTATATGTAAGTGAGGGGAAGCCTGAAAAAGGAATCAACCTAATCCTAATTTTCCCTGTTCACCTGATACAGTTATATCTCCTGCTTTTCTCAGATTATCTGCAGTATGCATGCCAACATCTACCTTAGAACCATGAGACATAAACAAAAGGAAGTATTTTAATCCCCATTAAAAAATTTCAAGGATTATTAAATTTGGACAGCTCAAAATCCCTTAAGCAGTGGACCAGCTTACTCAGTGAATTATTCCATTTTTACTGTCACTATATCTGCTAAATATGACACTGCACTGCTTAACTTATTTTAGGAGTATCATAAGAATGCTTACTGCGAGGCCACACCTTGAATACTGTGTTCAGTTTTGGGCCCCTCACTACAAGAAGGACATTGAGGTGCTGGAGCGTGTCCAGAGAAGGGCAACAAAGCTGGTGAAGGGTCTAGAGAACAAGTCTTATGAGGAGCGGCTGAGGGAACTGGGATTCTTTAGCCTGGAGAAGAGGAGGCTGAGGGGAGACCTCATCGCGCTCTACAACTACCTGAAAGGAGGTTGTAGGGAAGTGGGTGGTGGTCTCTTCTGCCAAGTAACTAGCGATAGGACAAGAGGAAATGGCCTAAAGTTGCGCCAAGGGAGGTTTCGATTGGACATTAGGAAAAATTTCTTTACTGAAAGAGTGGTCAAGCCTTGGAAGAGGCTGCCCAGGGAAGTGGTAGAGTCACCACCCCTGGAGGTATTTAAAAGACATGTAGATGTGGCGCTTAGGGACATGGTTTAGTGGTGGACTTGGCAGTGCTATGTTTACAGTTGGACTCGATGATCTTAGAGGTCTTTTCCAACCTTAATGATTCTATGATTCTGTGATTCTATATCTTAAAATTTGAAAGTGATATAACTGTTATTACTTGGTAAAAGAGCAGTTGTAAATATTCTTAACAAATTTTAGTTTCTTCCATTGTGGATTGTAAATCCACTATGTATATCAAAATAATATAAGCATGATATCTGCAATAGAAAACTGACATGCATTTAATTTAGTCAAAACAAATAACTACATTATTGAGGAGAAAACTCTTAATAGAGTGTTTTATGAACCAAGTGTATTTTTTTTACTTATAATATGTGACTGTGCAGGGAACATAAAGAGCAGCAGACTTCAGGGAGGAGTTATTAACGGTGTGATATATCATAAAAAGGAAGGAAAAGGCAGAGGAAGGTAAAGAATGGATTTAAGATGTACACCTAAGAAGTTCTAAGCTATTTTGAATAAGAACTGCCATTTTGTGAAGGATTAACATTTTCAAGAGCAGAGGGTGGTTAGATTAGTTGAGGAAACCTCCAACAGATGATATTGTTGGAGGTGCCTGACACAGACCAGCTGGCCAGGAGAAAATAGATGATACCTGGAAGAAGCATAGCCCTGGTACTCACAGGAAATTTTAACCACTTCAATAGCTGCTGCAAGGACAATGTGGCTTAGCACAAGCATATCAAGGGATCTCTTGAGCGTGTTCATGACAATTTTTTGATGCAGGTGATCCCCTAGCTGACTAGGGCAAATGCTCTGCTGGAATGGTTACTCACCATTGGGACTGAGGACCCAATTAAAAGAAAATAGAAAAGGTTGTGGTACTTAATACCTTTTTACCTTCTTTTTCTGTTATGTTTTGACCCCCAGTCCTCCCTGAACCTACTAGTAGGGTTTGTGGGAGCGCAGCATTACCCACAGTGGAGGAAGAAAGAGTCAGGAAGCAATTAAGCCATCTGGTTGTACATATCTCAGTTGGAACAGATGAGATGCACCCTAGAGTGTTGAGAAAGCTGGCTGATGTCACTGCAAAGCTGCTTTCTATCATTTCTGAAAGGTCATGGCAATCAGCGTGGCTCCAGGTGAATGGAAAAGATAAGTGTCGCATGCACCTTGAAGAAGAGCGAGAAGAGGACCTGGGGAAGTACAGGGCTGGTAATTTTAAACTCAATCCCTGGAAAGATTATGGCGCAAATCCACCTGGAAAATATTTCCAAAACAAAGGACAAGTAGCTGTTTGGGAACAGTCTGCATGAATTTACCATGGGGAATCATGCCCAACCAACACATCACTGTCTATGAGGAGATGAAAGACTGTGTGGACAAGGGGAAGGTAGTGGGTATTGAATACTCTGACTTCAGAAAGGCCTTTGACACAGTCTCCCCCAGTATCCTGAGAGCCCAATTTGATGACATATGGGCTGGATAAGTGGATGATAACGTGGGTGGAAAATTGAGTTGATCGCTGAGCTCAGACTCTTGGCTAGTATTAATTGTGATTAATAACGTGGGCAGTATTCTTTTTATTGATGACCTGTATGATGAGACAGAGCAAGTTTGTGGACAACACCAGTTTGGGGGGAAATGTCAGTACTGGAAGGCAGCATTGCTATTCAAAGGGATCTTATGAGGCTGGATAATCAGGCTGATTGACAAAGACAAATGCAAAGTCCTTCATCTTCGATGGAATAACCCCATGCAACAGTAAAGCCTGGGGGCTGGCTGGATAGGGTAAAGCTCTGCAGAAAATGATCTGGAGGGCCTTGTGTACAAATTGACCATGAGCCAGCAGTGTGTCCTTGTGGTAAAGAAGGCCAGCAGCCTTCTGGGCTGGGAGTGGAAGACTGGAAGCAAGAGTGGAATCAGCAGATCCAGGCAAGTGATTCTTCCCTCTGGATCTTCTGAGATCACACCTAGAGTACTTTTAAGGGCTCACCAGTGTTGGAATGATTTGACGCAGTCCAATGGAGAGTCACCAAGATGATTAGGAAGGTGGAGCATATAACATACAAAGAGAGGCTGAGGAAATGGGTTTGCTTCAACTACCTAATGAGAGTGTATAGAAAAGACAGAGCCAGACTCTTCTCAGGGGCACATAGTGATAAGATGGGAGGTAATGGGCACAAGTTGCAACAAGAGAAATTTCAATTAGATATTAAGGAAAAAAAAAATCATTCTGAGGGTAGTCAAACATTGGAACTGGTTGCCCTGAGATCATGTCATCTGAATCCTTTGGAATCGTAACCGGACTGGACAAAGGCCTCAGCAACCTAATCAAATTGGCCCTGCTTTGCGTGGGGGTTGTGCTACATCTCTTCCAACCTAAATTGTTCTGATTTGATGAACTTCACTTTTTCACACAAATTGTAGCAGCTGCAGTTGTGTCCTATAGGTACACTAATGCTATTTTAAGTGGCAGTGGTACTCAAATTGTACTTCATTGACAGGCCATATTTTTCAGATACAAATCTCAGACCTGACCCATGTCTTAGGTCTGGTCTGTAGTCATGTTTCTGGTTGGGTTTTGTTCTTGCCTTCCTTCTTCCATTTCTATTTTATAATGGAGGAGCAGCTTATTAGTTCTAATAAGTGCTCTGGAGAATAATTTCGGAATGTTTGCTATAGTTATGTATGTCTGTAATATTCTCTCCAAGAAGCTTATTATGGCTTTGTTCTCTTTGAGACTTAGGGACGGAGTATTAAGTCATCAAGTTCTGGACAAAGCACCTGCTTCTCTTGGCTTTCAATGTTGCTTTCCATGCACTGAGATACTAGTTTTCTAGAGGGTTTTGGCATCATTACCATATGTTAACCAACAGACCCTTCCTTTTTGAACTTGAGATTGCAGCAGCACATATTGCTACCTGTTTTCAGCCTGTATTTCAGAAGCCTTAATTGATCCAATGGTATGCCAAAGTTATCAGAGAAGTAATTGCTGTTTTTCTTGAAGCTTGTTGCAAAATTTTATTATGGGCAAAAGGAATTTACACCTAGTATGCACAGCCAAGAATATAATGTTACTGTAACTCAAATCTTAACTGTGTAATGAAACAATTATTTTTAGTCCATACTTAATTATTGCGGAAAATAATTTAAAAATACTACTACAGAAAAAAGTCTTCATAATAATACAGCTAAAATTGTAGCACAAACACTCTCCAGCATTTTCTCTGATGTTCTGCTAAACCCACTACTGCCCTTCTGTGTTTTCAGGTTAATGATACTAGTATTCTTGGGAAAGAAAGGGGAAGGGCTACAGGGGTCATCAATGTCTTGAGTTCTTCATTTGGAGGAATATGACATTGATGGTGAAGGACTTTTCCTCCTGTCTCCTGGGAGCACTGCTATTTTATTTTTATAAATTTGCTAATACAGTCATCTTATTTGCTCTTTTTTTCACTGGTTCTCAGCTAGACCTGATTAATCCTTTTGCCCCATTTTACTTCATTCTTCATATATTGTACTGTTAGTATACTGACTTTCTTTACAAGTTCACTACTTCAGATTTGCAAAAGTAGTTTGAAGGTGCTAAGTATTTCAGGCTTTATTTTTCACAGTAGTTATTAAGAAACTGTATTTCTATAGTGACATTGTTACTGTTTAGTCAGCAACTTCAGGAGGCTGTCACAACTGTACCTTTGGGGAAAAGAAAATTACAGGGCTGTAATTTTTCCCTAGAGAAAATTTGTGCTGTGACAGTTTTTTTCCTCAGTTTTTGATATATGCACCAGACATAATAGATTACTTTACCTTCTTCTCTCTTTAATTTCTCATGTAGTACTAATCTTGACTTTATCCAAGGATCTGCTAGAATTATGAAACATGGATTTCTTATCATAAACTCAGGAATGGTGATGTCTCAGTATAAGTTGTATATCAATGCAAATATGTCGATATCAGTTCAGGAAGAAGAAAAAATAATGTTTTCTTGTAATTGTCAAAATGTTAGTTATAATCCTAAATTAACTGATCCTTTTTTTTCCGTTTTTCTTTTTTTTAATTTGAGAATTTGGACTTGAAAGAATTTTCAGTTTGCCCTAAGGTCTGCCAGACTTCTCAAGTGACAGTGTGGTTGGCTTACATAATAATTATTAATATCTCTGTGATATCTTACAGACTTTGTAGTAAATTGTATCTTTTAAGTTTTGATTGTCCACCTGAATTTTTCAGTATGAGTGTTACAAAAGTTTTAGCCTTTCTTTTTGTAATGTCACTGTGTATTTTGAAGCCTCACCATTCAGAACAGGAGACAGATGTTATAGGCACAACACAACTACCTATATGAATCAATGTGGATATCAAATACCTATTCTTAATAATTAACTATTACTTGTTATTGTACTGTTTTTCATATCAGAAGCATGCTCTGTAGATTAGATATGCAAATCCTAATAAATTGTTAACCACATTAGATCTTCACATTCTTTTGGAAGATGTGAAGTTGAAATTTCAAAATAATTGTTCTATGTTTCCATCTTCAAATGTAAATGTATTTTTATGGTTTTGCAATGTAATTCTTTCTCTCCTCTCAGAAATCCTGCAGCATAGAAATGGCCTTAGGGGATCAAACCAACCATCTACTTAGTTCATTAGCTTGTCTTTAGTAGTAATCAATAACCGATATGTGGCTAAACTTTATGAAAGTCAAATATATAATCATTTCTCCCTATTATCTATAAGTTTTCAGAAACTTCAGTTTAGGTACTGCCAGAATCAGATCAATTGTCTGTGTATTTAAAGCTCTTAAATAGCCTTCCAGGAATTTCAAAGCTCATATAGTCTTTTGGCAATCATACCTACCTGTAGCAGAAAGTTCCACAGTGCAAATATGCCTGGTAAAAAAACCACCTCTTTTGATGTATTAGAAAGTTGGCACTGGTCTTGCAGAAAGTAAGTAAGTGTTCCCTATTGATCTTCTCCACAACACCCTTAAACGGTAAAGAAGAAAATCTGGAATTTCTATCTTCTGCTTGATAAAATAAATTACTCCAAACTGAATCCTGCATAGCACAAAATCACCTGCTTCGTTCCAGCTTCTACCATTTCCTAATATGTTTACTTTTTTTTCCTTAATGGAAAAACATTGCAATCTTTTCCAAAGTGTTTACCTTTTCTCCCCTTCTGCACAGTAATATTGCTAATTAGAAGTGCAGAGTGGTTATTTTTGTGCAGTTTGTTATGTCTTGGCTATTAAAGACACTAGTATTCACATTATAGAAGGAAGAGGGAAGCAAAGTTAAGAACGTGCATATGTTTGAATTTATTTCAATATTTTGAAACAAATAGCTATAAATAAAAAAAAAGGAGATAAATTGAAGTAATATTTTCATGCTTTGTCCTCCAGTGAGGAAAAAAAAAAGCTGTATGAAAATGTATCAGTATATCATATACATAGATATAGATATTCATTTGGGGTTTATTAATTTTGAAGAAATTCTTGTTTGCATACTTTTTATTTTGTAACAAACTACTTACATTGGTTTTCTCCACTTACCAGTTTTCAGACCACAGATTTTAAAACTAGTATGTGTCTTATCTACTGGAACAGTGTCCATAGATCTAACTTCACCTATCTACGGAACTATGTCGTTAGTCACAGTGAACTCTGGAAAAATAGTTCTTATAATGGATCTCTATAGGAATTATCTAGCAAAAATATAGGAGACATGGTTTTGGTCATTGTATAGTAATTTTTACAGTCTTTAACATGAAGGAGAGAGAACATTTGATGTAGAAAGGAAGGATTCTAAAAAAAAAAAAAAAAAGGAACATTATGTGTCTACAGGGTGCTCAAAGAAGACCTTGAGAGAACTTCAGAAAATATTTGGAATGGTTTAGATTATATTCAAAATTATGTTTGCATTTGCTTCCTCTATAGCAAAGCTTCGTGAGTCTTGCTTTGATCCTGGAAATATAATGAATGGAACAAGACTTGGAATGGATTATAAACTGGGGTCAACTGTCACATATTACTGCGATGCAGGTTATGTTCTTCAAGGATATTCTACACTAACGTGTATCATGGGAGATGATGGAAGACCTGGATGGAACAGAGCCCTGCCCAGTTGTCATGGTAAGAGAGGTTTTTCATTTATTATAGTTGCTGTTGTTATTTTTCTTGCTTTGTCATATGAAAGAAACAGGTACAAAATTAGAAGAAGCAGTTTTAATAAACTTCTATTCTAGGACAAAGCCCTTTTCAATGATATATTTAATATAAATAACATATTTAATAACTCAGGATAAATATTGTTTCAAGTTTTTAATAACATTGGATAAATAGTGCTACAAATTATTATTGCAAATAGAGGTTAATAGTGATGTCATCCTCTATGCCGACCTGTATTCTTGAATTAGCAAATTTACAGCAAAGTATAGAGATATATACCATGTAAATATATGTATTTAAATAGAGCATTAAGTATACTCTGGATGTCACAATATATGTTTGTTTCTTTTTGTTATTACTGGTTTTTAAACCATGTAGATGAAATATTTTGTATATACAACATTACTTCATTTATCCTGTTAGACATATGGTCTCTAGAAAAATTTAGCCTTGAAATGCACCAAAGATCCAGTCATTCAAACTTTTACAGATATGAAGAACTCCACTCATTTCAGGGATCTCCTGACATTAGTTATATTACCACTGACTATCTCAAATGTAAGCATTTTCTTCTCTAAGAAAAGATTCAATTTTTGTTTTACTGATTTGGTGTTACTTCTTACCACCAATTGATAGCCACTTCAGAAATAAAACGATATTCTTTTCACATATTCTGTAAGATTAAGCACAAAACTTCTCCCATGTATCCAGATATTAATAAACAACTCAAAAATGCCAAATTATAAAATTAACATTTTCTTTATTAGTTAAAATAAAATCTCCTCATTATCATGTTAATTTCAATTCCCTTTCATAATTTGAAGACAAAAAAGCTGTTTAATCCATTTCCAATTTGAGTATATTTATTTTAAATAGAATAGAGATTTTCTTCATTGTATACTTAAATTTCTATTGCAAAGTGGATGGTGGAGTACCAGCCAAACAGAAAAAAAAAAAAAATTGTCAACTATACAGAATAAGCAATATTATAAGCATTTGAAGAACTTCAGTATTTTCATTATCCCCCAAAAACATCATGGCACTGAACACCAAATTTCAGTGGCATCAAATTGGAAAATTGGCCCTAGCAAACTTTTAGAAATGTGTTCAAACTTGTAGACTGTATGCAATGGAAGTCAAAAGTTTCTTCCTCATTTTAAAATGAGATATGAATGTTGTTTTCTAGAAAGGAGTCGGTGACGAAGGTTGTTGTGTATAAGAGGGGAAAGGTTTCCTTCTTTCGGAAGGTCTTTTTCATGGGTAATGAAAGATAAAGAATTTCTTTATCAATGATGCAATAATTATGTCTATGTATTCCGCTTATAATCTATTTAGCAATCTTCCAGTGTAATCTATTTTAACATTCACTAAAGGGAGAGTGTTTTGCTTGGAGGGACTGTAAGGCCTTATTTCAAAGATAACAAATCCCACACTCCTTTAGGATATGATGTCACAGAGAAGGCTCCATAAAAATGCCTTAACTTTGCAATTTTCACTTGTTTTTCTTATATTGCTTTTTCTTCCAGTTAGGAGTCGATGAAGGTTTGCAGATATGTTGCTGTGATATATAATAGTATATTTTTACCATGTAATCAATGCTTTCCACTTTTATGGGATTTAGCTCAAGAAAAACGGAACATTTATATAACTGTAAGAAAAACTATATTGGTTGATTAGCTTTCAGTTACAGGACCAGGCAGAAACAGTTTGAGAGCTGAATTTTGCCTCCTGACTACCAGGCTCACTTATGTAAAAATTTGCTTAGTAGAGAAATGAGATTCCTCCATTCTGCCAGTTGTATTTTTGAAACTCCATTGAAACTGATAGTGTTATAATGAAACGTGGTATACAATACACCTCAGTATATATGTATTTTTTCATTTTCTGATTTATTTTTAAGAAAAAAAATTGAGAACTTGAACCCCCTTTGCACCTGTAATATTTTGATCTAATGCTTCAGGTATGAAGTAAAAAAAGTTTTTTAAAAAGTTACCTGTCATTCTCTCTAAACTTTTACATTTTTAATACCAATTTAGAATCCAGGTTCTTCTGTTAAATTCCTTTGAGCCTTATTTAGCCATATAGCTTTATAGGGGGAGTAAGGCATCTCAGAATATGGAAAAGAGAAATATTACGAATGAGTATTCTCATTTTGCTCATGTTTGGAGCTAAATAGGTCAGAGGAGAGGAAGGGAGAACTTTCAACACTCCAGATGGCTCTCTGGGCTCAAGGGACATGCTTTACAATGTATAGAATTGGTCTTGTAAAAAGCATAATTCAAAGAACATAGAAAAGCTTTTTCTCTTCTAAGAGAATTTGTGTCAGTAATATTTGATCATTTCCATGAAGAAAATGATTAGATAAATAACACGGATAGCATGAGGGTGAAACTGATACAGGGGTCCAAAGTCAGACCCTATTAAATAAAAACTCTTCTTTTTGCAGTTAATATGGATACTTTCACTGAACAGTAGAATCTCAATAGAGGAGGATAGAGTACCGTCTCTATACCCATACTCCTGAGAGACAGTAGGTGAGTTTGAATGGCCCACATAGAGAAAGGAGTTATGGGTCTTGTTCTAAAGTCTAGCCTTTTAGATAAAATGTGGGCAAGAATGCGTTCTCCATTCAGAATTAAAAAGAAAATGAAGGCCATGGCTCTATTATATTGGAAGGGCAACCATTTAGGATGGCTTTAAGCATTCTCTGAAAATGTCTAGTACATCAAGCCCCATAGGAAATCTTTGCTGAGGGACATTGACGTTCTGGGTCTGGTCAGGCTTTACCATGAACTGACTGATGAATTGCTCAGTGTGTCAAAACTTGCCTTCCTGGGAATGTGCAAAACTAGAAAATGTGAGAGTCTACAGACCCTGAAAGTCAATAAGTGATGATTCTGAAGTTAGATTTTGAAGCGTGGGCGGGGACAGGAGGGACGGCGG
>NW_009206151.1:80986-82836 GCF_000690835.1 Fulmarus glacialis | reverse complement strand
TCGTCAGCTTCTCGGTTGCTGTTGTTCCCTCCTGGTGGTGGAAGCGTTCCCTCGCGGGGGCTGGGCCGCTCGCTCGTGGGGTTAAGCGCTTTCCTCTCGCCCTGTTGCTCGTCGCCCTCCTCCCCCTCGGCCTCTTACTGTAGAACCCAAAAGCTCTTAAAACCAAACTCTTCCGTATTGCCGTTATCGAGACGGTGACATCGGTGTGTACGTCTCTTCCTTCCTTCATTCCTCTGCCGCATCTGTAAGTGTTTGCTCTATAGGAAACACTAGTTTCTGTGCAGCGAGCATTAGGCAGAGCTTTGCATCAGGAGGAATGGCGAGGGTCACCTCTTGTCTGACAGAACAGCTGTGGCGTCTATGGCAAGTGCACTGAAAGACTGCACAACTCGTTCTACCTTGGGTGTGACACTCGAGTTATTTACATTTTTCTGAGTGCCTGCGTAGGATTCAGCGTTACTTTTTCAGTGCCATAAGTGCTTTGGGCTACTTTGGTAAAATCAGTATGGTTCATGTTCTTCAGGAGGCGAACGAGAGTATATTCCTCCACCATTTCTGTAGCTGTACAGATGTAGAACAGTGAACTGTGTGACGAGGAGGGATGAGATCAGAAGTGATGAATGTATGACAGCCAGGAAAGAGAACAGATAAATCCTAGAAGACGCTAGAAGGGGAAAGGTTGGGTCCAACGGGAGCTTACAAAGTGGAAGCAGCAGGTTCATGAATGAAATTTGAAGAATGGTTTGCGATGGAGGGGGTTTGACAAAATTGAGTTGGTGTGGAGGAAGCGTTATGAACTGAAGAAAATTACTGAGATAGGTTGACTATACGTTGTCTGGTAAAAAGAAACGCATCCTCAGACCCGAGTGTACGTAAAGGCCTAATTAGGGTTTTCAGTCTGGAGTTATGCTATTAGTTAGTCTTTAAGTGGCATCTGTATCTTCATTTTCAAAAACGATTTAACTACCATCATTATGATTTTCCCTACCACCATGCTATTTCTTCCATTTCTGCAAGAATATAGGTTCCTTACTTGCTCCTCTGCCATTTTACTTAAGTTTTTGTCATGCTGCTGTTGCTGTAATGACATTCTGTGTGGTGTAATAAGATGCAGCAAAGCGGAGTTTGTAGAAAACAGGCTGTGTTTCAGCTTACTGCCTGTGCCAGTGGCTGCTGGAGCTTTCTTCATTATTATTAGCAAAAAGGAAGTAAATGCAGTGATTAGGACTTTAATTTTAGCTCTGAAGTTTATACAGGAGACCATTACAATTGGATGTAGTCCATAAATGCTTTTTTTCTCTGTAGAGTCTATGTATTGTAGTGGTCTTTCATTTTGTATAAATATATGTATTTATAACTATAACAGTAAGTTCATATTTAATTTTAAAATATAAATTTATGAATATATGAAGATACCTATATACGTTTAGCATCTAAGAAAAAATGAGTGGAAATAAGTAACTTCCTAGAAAGCTGTGCTAATTTTCATTATTGAAAGGGTGGTTGTGGTAAACCAGCAGTTTGTCTGTTCTGTGCCAGTGCTGAATCTTGCTAATCATCATTTGCATTGTTTTGGTTGTTTAAATGGAGTAGTATTTAATTACTGGACTAAGCCATATAGCATTTGCGAAATCTATGGTTTAAATCCTATGTATTAAACATCTCATTTTTTTCACTTCTATTCACTTTCTAGTATTCTTAGGTTACAAGTAGTCCCCTTCGAGGTCGTAGGAGTGATAGACATCATACTGGAATATCTTAATACGTTATAGAGGTTTTCTCCATTCATGCATTAACACTATATGCTTTTTCACTTCCTGAATTAATTCAACATGTAGAATGTCTCTGTT